>NC_059372.1:26995430-27295430 GCF_019703515.2 Myxocyprinus asiaticus | reverse complement strand
ATGCTGTGATTAATTTATCATACAGCGTGACATTCAAAATACTGTCTTAGCAGATGACTTAATGTCACGCTATGTTTCATGCAGTTAGGTCAATCTCTGGCCTAAATGAAATCAGCCAGCATACTCATACTCCCATTCCATGTGCAGTAGCAACAGTGCTTTAAATGTTCCAATAGCCAAACTCAAATTACGTGAATAGACTACAGAGATTAGTGTTACTAAAATGCATTTGGAAATGTCTTTATTTTTATAAATGAGAAGAGAGAAAAATATATCACAGACAGCCATGCAATATAAGAAAAATTAAAGGGTTGACAGAATATATATATATATATTAAATTAATAGCTTACATTCTAAATTGATTAACTGTGTTCAAAGCCACTGCAAAGTGACTAGAAATTAAAGGAACTGTTCACTCAAAAATGAAAATTATCTCATTTACTCATCCTTATGCTATCCCAGATGTGCATGACTTTCTTTCTGCTACAGAACACAAATTATGATTATTTCAGCTCTGTAGGTCCTCACAATGCAAGTAAGTGGGTACCAAAAATGTAAGCTCCAAAATGCACCTAAAGTCAGCATAAAAGTAATCCATAAGACTCCAGTGGTTAAATCTACATCTTCAGAAGTGATATGATAGATGTGGGTGAGAAACAGAGCAATATTTAAGTGCTTTTTTGTTATCAATCTTCACTTTCGCTTACACAATCTTCTTTTCTTTTTGCCGATTTGCATTCTTCGTGCATATCCCCACCTACTGGTCAGGGAGGAGAATTGACAGAATGTGTTTTTGTATCCATCTGCGCTGGTTTTCAAGTGTTTTTCTATGTAAACATGCGCTAGACGAGTAAACATGCGCTCGCCCGGGAGTGCCGTATCTATTAGATGTTGTGTCAAGTTAAAAAGAACTTTAACTGTTAAAAATGTGTTTCAATACACCTGCGTTCTGTAATATTCTTTGCGCTTAATCTTGCTTTTTTTTAGCATAAGAATGCATTCTTTCTGAGGTCCCTTGTTTGTTATAAAATTACTGTATCGCACACCCTTTAATGGCTTCATGCTTTTTTCTCGACAATTTACTACCTTTTATCTACATTTATTACACGGGTCTCTGAAATACTCGATTGGTCAATGGCGCCATCTAGCAGACTGATATTTCTGAGTAACAAATGCACATCTGGGGATTAAGACATATCAGACCAATGTTGGGCCTCCTGTATTCAGATAGAAGACAAAGGCAGGCCTAACACAAGTCGTAAAACCTAACTCAGCCCCCACACATTCCATGTCGTAAATCTTACTGATAAAAATCGCGCCAAAATCAAACAAAGGGAGTCCAAAACAGAATACAAATCCATGGAGCCTTGCTAACTGGGGGATCGAACTCTCGGCTCCTATTGGATGAGGCACACAACAGAATGTCCCTCAAACATAACATCATCAGGAGTTGAAATACCTCTGAAATGCTTCCAGAATTTGCTTCCAGCGACTTTGTTCACCGAATATAGACGCAGCTCTTTGCTGCTCTCAGGTGCAACCTCGTGGCACAAGGAAGTAACGTCCGACTTGAAACTGTGGCCATACAATCTCCATCTCGCTGGACGAGTTGAGATTACTCTGTGTTCAACCGAATACGCTAACGGATCCGAAGGAGACCGCCGAGCAATTCGCATCTTCATCCGTTTGCCTACAGAAGTGAAGAGATTAAAGATTTCTCTTCCATCTTCAATCAAGTCGACATTTCTGAGTTCTCCGCCAGCCCGCCGAGAATCAACAGCCATACCGCCCGCCTACCGAGCCTCAAGGAACCGGGTCAGAGGTAAAGGACGGAGGAAAACACATTCTACCTGTGTCCTCATGCGATTCAAGTAAGAGGTTTACGTCTGGGCAGAGATAGAATATTATAATGTATTATTCTTGTGTTTCAAGGTTTTTTGCTTGTACAGTTTACGGATCGCCATGTCCGCTCATTATTAATACTCAGGGTATTAATTATCACGATTTTGTTTTGCTGTATTGTGGTCCAACCAGATTGGATTGTTGTGCAATTTCGCCATCGCGGGTGAGACCGCAACTGAGTTCATCCATTATAGAGTCAAATAACGCGGGACTGTTTACGAGCCGTCCACCGCGTCTCTGAGCAATGAACTAAACAGCTGCTTTTTCTCCCATGATCGCGAAATCAGCTTTAGGGCTGTCACTTCTCTCTCTCTCTCGTACTAACCACACATGTACACATACACGCACGCGACCCCTCACAAACATTCTGGCACACTTTTTTGGCTCGTAGATAGCTTAAATGCTAAAGCCCAGCTTTGTCCCTAAGCTATCGTACAAGCGGATACACGCAGTAACTGGTAGACGCCATCTTCGCCCCCATTTGCGGTCATATTCCCTGGCCGGAAGTCTCGCGTGACATACTCTCCACGAGAGTCACGTCCGCCATTTTGTGCGCGTCCCTCTTACACACACACACACACACACACATTGTCACACACACACACCTTATGTGTTATAGGATTATTTTATTTCCATATCTAATCATATCACTGATTAGTTTGTAGTTGTAAGTCGGAAGTTTATTGACTGCATTGTATTGATTATTAATTGATATTACTACATAAATAAACATTGTTTATATTACAAAGAGAAGTGTTTTGGTTTGTTTTGCATACGCCTGTGTCATGCTGACGGGATGTCAGTGCTCGGATTCAAACCTTCATTCATTGTTTTTTTTCCCGAAAATCGATACTCTTCGGATGTCGATTTTCCTAAGAAAACAATCTAATATTGAGACTGTTTTACTATTTGGTTATTAGTCCCTAATTCCAGGGTGGTGCCCCGTCAATGTTAATCCTTATTAATATTCTATTGATTTTTGATAATTGATAATTATCTTTGATGATTGAATTTGAATGATCAATAAGCTAGTGTTAATTTTAATTAATGTTTCATCGATGTTAACAATTAACGATTATCTTTGATAATTGTTGATTTAAAGGATTTTAAAAAGCTAACATTGATTCTCATCAATGTTCTATTGATTTTAATAATTAATAATTATCTTTGATAATTATTAATTATTGCTAATAACCAAACTTGCTCCTAAACATAGCACACTACATTTACTGGAGCCCCATATGAGGTTTTAATGAGTTAGATCCAATTAATTAATTTAAATATTAATTAATAAATACAGAAATAATTATTAATTATTTCTGATAGTAACACTGATCTAAACAACCAGTAAAGCCCTACACCAGTCATCTCTACAAGTAAGCTAATAAAATAATTTCAACTCAAATCAATGTTTCATGTTCATTTATTTATTTATTTGGCAAGTAGTCTTGCAATAAGCTGGATAATGAGCAGTCAGATCATTTTCACAAAATAAAGACCAACAGAAATCTGACGCAAACCGGAGGTGGAATTCAGCTGTTCTGTGATTTCTTTCTTCTCACATAATTACAAAATTTCAACACAAATCAATATTTTAAGTCCATTAATTTTTTTTTATTTGGTTAGTAGCTGTGTAATAAGTGGGATAATGTACAGTCAGCCAAAACCCCTTTAGGGTGATACAAGATACAAGTCCTGATGACCCTGTCAGGGTTTATTTTGCAATAACAACCATCTTACTGTACTTTATCCTTTACATAACACCCTGGGTTGATAAAAAAGCATGCAATCCACCCAAATATGAGTATAATTCAAACATTCAGTGGTGTGGAAATTATGTATGCTGCAAGCTGGCTGTTCTATAACTAGACATAAATGTCATTGGGGGCTCTGGGAATGCTAATCTCAAAGCACAGTAGGGGTTTGCAATCAAACGTAGGTTATATACAGAGCAAATCACATTTACTGAAGCCTCCATCCAGCAGCTGTTTTCTACAATCAATCTAAAACTTCATCCACCCACCATTTCTCCCCTTTGTGTTAGGGTTGTGCAGTATACTGGTACTAACGAAATATCGCGATACCAAAAAATTTGTAAACGGTACGATATCATCTTGTTGTTCATTTCGGTACCATATTAAAGTATTCTGTCATTAGCTAAATGTAATGTAATGTGAGAGTTTTGAGATTAAATCAAAGACCATTTGAAAATAATAAAAAAGCCTTCACTGCGAGAACATTACTTTCATAAGAAAGCCGCGACCACAACGTTGCCATGGTCATGTTCTCGCAGTGAGTACATGATCCATCCACAAACGCTGTCTCCACATGGGTTGCGCCCAGACACGAAAGACAGCGATCGTGAACGTCCAAGGTTGAGAGGTAATGACAGCAACCAGGAATAACACACAAACGGAAAGGCATCTTTAAAAAGATGTGTCTTTTTGTTTCATAAGAAAGCAAGCCACCCCAGTGGCTCCCCGCCTCGGTCCTTCTACCTACGGGTATGAGGCCAGCGTGGCTAGCACTGGGGGCGATTTGGGGACCCCAATGGGACCACCTCCGCCAGGTACTCCCCCACGGACCTCCCATTTCCCAGCACGCTCGTCTGCCCCGATCGGGCTTCCGGATGAGTCCACCGGCTCGTCTCACGGCGAGTTCGACCTCTTGTTCGCAGCCCGCGAAGCTGATGAGCTCTCGAGTGCAGCATCAGAGAGCGGGCTCGTCCAGTCGGACGCAGAAGCCTCAGCTGAGCTCCCCCCCTCGGGGACGGTTGCCCAGTCACAGTCCCGGGCGGCCACGAGCGTTGGGCTAGAGTGGAACCCTCCGCTCTCCCCTGAACCCTCGCGGCTCGATGATTGGTTCCTGGGCTTGCGGCGCCGCTCAAAGCAGTCACGCCCCGCTCCAGTCCCTTTCTTCCCGGAAGGGCACGAGGATCACCATTCTCATGACCTCTGTCACCATTCACTTTCAAAATATGGAGAAAAAAAAAACACATTCACTGAACGTAAATAGTGTCCCAAACATTCTGTCTGAAATCTCCTTATTGTGCTGCATGAAAGAAAGAAAGTCATATGGGTTTGGAACATCATGATGGTGAATGATGACAACATTTCCATTAATAATAATAATAATAATAATAATAATAATAATTCTGTAATAAAAATAATAATAATAATTCTGTAATACACGTTAAATGTATTATGTAATGTTATGTAATGGAATATAGGGGAGTTAACATCCATTATGTCATTAGTACTCACTACTTAGAGAACTCTTTTAATTGGATACTTCCTTACTCTTACTCAAGTAATTTTTTAAGTAATTGTACTTTTACTTGAGTACAGTTTTTGGCTACTGTACCCACCTCTGATCATAATGCAGCACATTTGATAAGAAAGACAGAAATAGCAAAAATACTTTGTGTACCAGCTGTATGGTGAAGAGAGAGACACTTAAACACCTGTTACATCTCTCACCTCCATCTCTCTAGTGTTCCATCCAGGGTCTGAAATTAACGGGGGCTCTGGGCAAAAATGCCCCTGAAATTCAAAATATGGGGGCAAAAATATTGCCCCTGCAAAGAGTTCCTGTTGTTTTATTAATAATATCTGATATAGCTCTAAATACATATTTTGCGATCTTCATTAGAATTTTTACTGAACATTATTTGTTCCATGCTGTCCATTGTGCAGATGTTACAGTCAGAGTCAGTGGCGGATGCTCGCACCATAAACGCGCACAGACAGGCACTCCACTTCTCATGCCTCACATCAGTTCGGTGTCCTGCTCACATGCTAAATTACATGACCGCTTGCAGTTCGGACCATTTATTCAAAATATACTGTCCTAGTGAATAACACTGTCGCTCCCTGTGCTTTAGTCTACTTCCCCACCCATCAGATCATTTCACTTAAGGATCTCTCTGTTTTAAAAGCCTCCTCACCAGTGAGAAGCCAAAAGTGAGGGATGGATGTTATATATTTATTAAATTAACACAAAATATAATGTAAACTTATGCTTCAGAGTAATAATATTAAATAATAATATTAACAAAAATAATATCTGGATAAATAGCCTTGATGTTACATATAATGCTAATAATGATATAATAATATATTAGTATAATAATAGTATATTTTTAATAATACATACTGTATAATAATATACATTATTACATTAACTATCATATCTCTGACTGATTTTCATTGTGTTTATTTATTTATTTTTTAATCAATTGGCTTGAAGAAGTTGCTACGTTTTTTTTTAAGTTCCTCATTCCAAATCTGGAGAAATGCTGTCCTCTTCTCCTTTATGTTGGTGCATTTGTAGGCTATGTTAATTTAATAGACAAAATATTTGGAAATATGTGAATGAGACCAAATGTTTTGTTTCAGTAACAGTGCACATATGCAATGTACAGATCATGCAATTTTGTAATTACTGAAACATGCAATTTTTCAAATTGAATTATTTATAACATAAAAGGATGACAGGGTAATTTTATATGGTTAGAATAGATAAAAAAAAGCCCTTTGTAAAGGTAAAAAATGCCCCTGGAAATCAAATATTCCCTCTTAATGGAAAAGTTGATTTCTGACGCTAGTTCCATCTAACGTATACAGGAATTGAGAAAAGTAACCCCCCGTGAGATTTAGGTGAGTTTTTTCAGATGTTTTATTGTTAGAGTTTTACTTCCTGGTATCGTACTGAAGGTATCATACGGAAGCCAAAATGTTGGTATCGGAGCAACCCTACTCTGCGTCCGTCACCCCCTGCAGGCTGCACTGCCCAATAACAAGCAGTCACTTCTAATTAGAGCTCTCTGAACTGATCTCAGTTCGTCACCCTGGGAGACCCTATAGCAACACATCTGTTGCACACAAAAACACACATGTATAATCTTACATTATAGGATATACTGTACATCTTAAATCAGAGCATCCAACTGAACAAAAAAAAAAGTGATTGCCCATGCGCACACACACACATCTGTTTTGAACCCTCCCATATGACAGAAAGACCCTTATTAAACAGACCACCAGTTGCTTGTCTTCCACCACCACTTTTGCGACTGCAAACTGGAAATGTGGTCTTCATCTAATCACAAATCTTCCTGGTTGGAAAAACCTGTTAAACTTTAGTTTAACCAGAAATAGAAGCTTTGCCTAAAGCAATAGCAAATTAACATGACTGTGGTTCATCTTCACCCGTGTGATCACAATTCCCTCACAGCAGAGGACAGACATCGCTGACACAGGAAGAGAAAGACATAAGGCTAGAGGAGTGACAGCAAGACTTTTAGGCTCACACTGCACATAAATTCGATTTTGTTTTCAAATCTAATCTTTGGGACTGACTGTCCACACTGTCAGTTTGCAAGTGATAAAAATCGGATTTGTCCAGACTCTACATTTTTGCTATGTTTACACCTCTCATCCACACCAGAACGGTGTTTTCCTCCACTGATAAAGCTCTCCATAACCAAAACAAAAAATGGAGGTTTCAAACTTAACCAGATTAGTGTGGATGTGTCCTATATCAGGTAATCTACACTAGTTGCCATAGTATTGTTGTAAGTACCCGCATGACCCAAGATGTTTACTCATTCAACAACAGAGAGTACGAGAGGCTGTGTATTACAGTGATTTTAGCAGGGGTAAGGGGTATTCTTAGGCACGACACAATGCTTTTATAAGACTGCAGCAACAATACTATGATAAAAGACACCAATGTTCAATCATGAATAAAAATCAGTTAATAATAAACAATTCTTCTGCAAAATAATATAGTTAATGATCCTAACCAGAGGAATTTGCCGTTGCCAAGCAACATAGTAACTTTACACATATATACTGAATTCATTTTTCGGTTTTGAATGTGGCTTGTCCAATCAGAATTCAGAGTTGTAACTATACATTTTATACAGTGTTTGAATTAAGAGGGGTGGGGAGAGGGGGACCCCCCATAAGGCTAAACAAATTAAACTTGGGAGGTCCCCTGGTGTTTCATCAAAACTAAAATACTAGAAACATATTCATTTTCAAATGGTTGTTGTCACAAAACTTTTATGTGTCCCCCTTTTCATAAATAATCCTAATTCGATTTTTTACGTCAGAAAACACTAAACACGCCCGAGTGCACCACACGCCATTTTAGCTCACTATCAACAGTTGCGATTTCACAAATGCTATGTGGAAAAATATCTTTGTAAATGCTGTGCCTGTAATACAGTGCATCTCAGCCACAGTGACCACTATTTAAATAAAAAAATTATACAGTAGCTTATTATTGAGCCTAACATCTTACTTTTGTCTAACAACTCATTAAAATATAAAAATGACTCATTTTAATCATTTTAATCAATATATCAAATTATTCTGTATATTTTTGGAAGGGATTCCTGTAGGGATTCTTGGAGGTCGCACATGCGTCTGATGTAACTATTCAGTTCAGATGCTGTAGAAAGTCCTGTGCTTTCACGGCAGCCAGCATTTTTTCTACAGCCCCGAACTCTTTTTTCTCTCACCATGAGAGAAACCCTGTCTCTCTCACTGCGGGTCATCTTTCCCCGCATTAATGTTATTAATACATTAGAGTTGTTGTGTGCCAATGCCCCAAGACACCCCAAGAGCTCTAAGTCAATTTGAACACTGGTTTTACAACTGGACATTTTTGTCTCTGCTCATGTCTATCATGACATCTCACTGTGGGCATTATAGAGCTTCTCAAAGGAGTGAATGGGAGATTGCAGTGAAGGGGTGGTTTTTGGCTAAATATTCTCATAAACAGAATTTATAATATTCTTATGGGGGCTGGAATGAAGAGTGACATTGTAAAGCATATTTATTTTACGTTTTTGTCAAATAAACTGTTCAATTACACAGTAATTTGATTGAAAACTGTGAGGACTGTGAATCAGAATTGAGGCAAACGATTATTACAGAAAACATAATTATGATGGCAATTACACACCTGACAACATTAGTGTAAGTGAACAGAACTGCTCATAACGTCCCATAACACACTCTTTGAACTCTGCTGTGAACTCTTTATTTACTATCGCCTTTATTAAGACATAAATCAATACATAAATTAATTAACGTTAAGTTATTAGCTTTCATTTATCTTGGAGCACATGTAGGTGTCCTTGCTGATGTTACACATGTTCAATTGGGAATGAGGTCTGACATAGTTTAATCCATAGCATGCTCTTCTCAAGATTTATTTAAAGATTAAAAAAAAGAAAGATAAAACACAGCTTGTATCCTCTCTACAGTTGTCACGGATCCTTCTGACCCACCTACCAATTTCACTCTACCCTCTCACTCTCCTGAGTACTGATCACCCACACCTGCCTCCAATCATTGCATCAATCAACCCCTCTATATAAACCTCACTCCCCTTCCATTCTGTGTCTGGTCTCAACTTCGTGTACAGACTCACTTACCTATATCTCCAGCGTTAAATGCCATCACGATTTCTCTCCTCTCCAGCGACTCTTCTACTCCAAACGTTTTCTCTCCAGCGACCTTCGCAGCGCTTACAACCTCATTCAAATACGGAGGAGAGACGAGTGGAAGACAGACTTTGTGACTCCTACAGGCCACTACAAGTACCGGGTGATGCCGTATGGCCTGGTCAACGCCCCCTCCGTGTTCCAAGGCTTCATGAATGTGGTGTTCCGTGAGTATCTCCAACAATTCGTCCTCGTCTACATTGATGACATACTGGTGTACTTTCGGAACATGACCGACCATCATCATCATGTAGCGCTCGTGTTGGAAAAACTGAGGGAATACCACCTGTACCTCAAAGCTGAAAAGTGTTCTTTCAACCAGACATCCCTCCAGTTCCTTGGCTACATCATCAGCCCGGAAGGCATTCGGATGGATGAGGGGAAGGTAATAGCGGTGCAATCCTGGCCCACTTTACCCACCATCAAGGAGCTCCAGCGATTCCTAGGATTTGCCAACTTCTACCGCCACTTCATCATGAACTACAGCACCCTCACATCCCCGCTGACCTCTCTTCTCCGATCCAAACCCAAATCTCTCTCCTGGACCTCAGAAGCGTCACACGCCTTCCAACTCCTGAAGGATGCCTTCACCTCCGCTCCACTCCTTGTACACCCTGACCCGAATAAACCATTTATCGTTGAGATAGACGCCTCCACCAGCGGCGTAGGAGCAGTCTTGTCTCAGCAGCAGGGGAAACCACCGCTACTTCATCTATGTGCCTTCTTCTCCAGGAAACTCTCCCTGACCTAGCAGAACTATGACATCGGGAACCGAGAGCTGTTGGCAATTAAACTGACCTTGGAGGAGTGGCGGCATTGGCTGGAGGGAGCACAACATCCATTCCTGGTGCTCACAGACCACAAGAACCTCGAGTATCTCAGAGAGGCTCGTCACTTAAACCCCTCTTCACTCGCTTTAACTTTACCATCTCCTATCGTCCAGGTGACAAGAACTCCAAGGCAGATGCCCTTTCCCACCTTTACGCTCCAGAGGAAGGCTCCGAGGAACCGCATACTATTTTACCTCCACATGTCATAGTAAGTCCCATTCAATGGTCCCTGGACGATAGCATCTGCGAAGCCTCCACCACTGAACCAGCTCCGTCGGGATGACCTACCAACAAGACCTTTGTACCCTCCTCTCAACGTCTCACACTCATCGACTCCGTACACTCCTCCTTGGGCACTGGCCACCCTGGGACCAATAGGACCCTCTCGCTTATCCAGGACCGGTTCTGGTGGCCCCACATGGTTCGAGATGTCAGAAGGTTCAGCCAAGGATGCCCAGAATGTGCTATATCCAGAACAGCACAACAACTAACGGCTGGCAGACTCCTTCCGTTGCCTGTTCCTCGCCGACCCTGGTCACATCTAGGGGTCGACTATATCACTGACCTTCCTCCCTCTGAGGGTTATACCTGCATGCTAGTAGCTATAGACCGTTTCTCCAAAGCCTGCAAACTGATCCCCCTCAGGGGTCTGCCCACCGCTCTGGAGACCACAGAGAACCTCTTCAACCACGAGTTTCGGAACTATGGGATCCCTGAAGACATCGTTTCCGACCGTGGTCCCCAATTCATCTCAAGAGTCTGGAGAGCCTTCTTCTCTCTCTTGGGAGTGTCCATCAGCCTCTCATCTGGTTACCACCCACAGAGTAATGGGCAGACAGAGAGGAAGATTCAGGAGGTAAGCCATTTCCTTAGAACCTTCTGTCATTGCCGCCAGAACTGCTGGAGTCACTTCCTGTCCTGGGCCGAGTATGCACAGAACTCCCTTTGTCAACCCTCCACCAACCTCATACCCTTCCAGTGCATACTCGGTTACCAACCGCCTCTCTTCCCCTGGTCTGGTGAACCATCTGATGTCCCAGCAGTCGACCATTGGTTCAGAGAAAGCGAGAGGGTCTGGGAATTAGCTCACCACCACCTGCAATGGGCGGTGCGCCACCAGAGATTCCACGCTGATGCCCACCTAAAAACCTGGGCAGAAGGTGTGGCTCTCCACAAGGGACATCAGGCTGCATCTCCCCTGCAAAAAGCTAAGTCCCCGTTACATTGGTCCCTTCACAATCACCAGACAGATCAACCCAGTCACTTACCAGCTCCAACTCCCTCCCCAATATCGCATACATCCCACCTTCCACGTCTCACTGTTAAAACCTTACCACCCCTCTCTCTCTCCTCACTCCTCGGAACCTGATCCTGTTGACGACCCCCTCCCCAGCTGCTTGTCTTGGAGGATCTACGCAGTCTAAGACATTCTGGATTCCCGACGCCACAGGGGTCGTCTCGAATACTTCATAGATTGGGAAGGTTATGGTCCAGAAGAGAGATCTTGGATTCCTTGAGATGACATCCTGGACCCGACACTACTCTCCAACTTCCACGACACACATCCTGATCGTCCAGCTCCACATGGATGGGGTTGGCCACGGCGTCGGGAAGCACGTCTCTCTGGAGCAGTCCGTGGAGGGGGGGGGGGTGCTTGTAATGTCACGGATCCTTCTGACCCACCTACCAATTTCACTCAATACTCCTACTCTCCTGAGTACTGATCACCCACACCTGCCTCCAATCATTGCATCAATCAACCCCTCTATATAAACCTCACTCCCCTTCCATTCTGTGTCTGGTCTCAACTTCGTGTACAGACTCACTTACCTGTATTACCAGCGTTAAATGCCATCATGATTCCTCTCCTCTCCAGCGACTCTTCTACTCCAAAGGTTTCCTCTCCAATGCCCATCTCCTCAATGCAAGCTTCGTTGTTGCAAACACTCCACCTCAAGGAAAGTCACCATTTCTATCAGCATTAGTCTTCATTGCGTAAACTAACACCACTGCAACCCAGTACAATCACATCAACACTTACCTGCTGTCTTTGTTTGTGCGTCAATAAATACCTGCTTGGGTTCAAATATCATCCTTGAGTCTGAGTATACGTTACAACAGTACATACCTCGGGTCACTATTACAAGTGACCCAGCAAAAAAGTTTTTTAAAATTTTTTTTTAGATAATTTTTAAAAAATTTCACTTAAAACTAAACACCAGTGTTGTATAAAGTATCCATTTGTCATACTTGAGTAAAAGTTAAAATACCTTCATGGAAATTGACTCAAGTAAAAGTTAAATTAGCTCATGAGAAAATGATTTAAATGAAAGTGACTGATTTTAAATTTACTTAAGTATCAAAAGTACAAGTAAATTGCATAAATTACGGAACAGTTCATTAAACCTATCGCAACTTGTTTGATTGGTGGTGCTCATCATTTACTCACCCTCATGCCATCCCAGATGTGTATGACTTTTTTCATCTGCAGAACACATTCAAAGATTTTTAGAAGAACATTTCAGCTCCATAGATCAATTCAGTGCAAGTGAATGGGAACTACAGTAGTATCCATGTCTTCTGAAGCGATTCAGTCAGTTTTGGGTGAGAACATACCAAATTGTATAAAAAATTCACTGTATGTCTTGCCATTGCAATCTCTACGCACAATCATGATTTCAAGCTCGATTTCACTTTCTAGTGCTTGACGCAAGCGCAGAGTGCAAGGTGGCGCTATAGGAAGTGTAATTGAGCTTAAAATCCTGATCGCTAAGGAGACTGTTAATGTCAAAATTTATAGTTAAAAAAGTTATATTTTGGTCTATTGTCACCCAAAACCAATTGGATCCATTCAGAAGATATTGATGAAACCACTGGAGGTTTATGGATTACTCTTATGTGCTCTGGCCACTATTCACTTACATTGAACTGACCTACATAACAGTGATATTCTTCTGAAAATCTTTTTTTGTTTGTGTTCTGCAGGAAAAAAAAAAGAAAGTCATACACATCTAGGATTGAATGAGGGTAAGAAAATTATGAGAATTTTAATTTTTAAATGAACTATCCCTTCAATGGTGCATTCAAGTCACATCAGAATTATCATATTTATGGGATGTGTAAATGAACACCACAGTCCATAAAAACTGGAACACTGAAGGAGAGAGTAGAGTCATAGTAGTGACCAGAACAGAGACTTGTTGGGGTGGGCTCTTTTCATTTGGGCCAATAAGCAACCACCCAGAACACCAAGGCCATTTTATAGCAATGTGCTAAAAACAGAGTTAAACCAACATAACAACAGCATAGCAATAACCTGACAACCACCTAGAACACCCTGGCAACTAGAGCAATGTGCTAAAAACACAAGCAACAGCATAGTTACAACCTGGCAACCATATACTGTAGCAATGCGCTAAAAAACACAGCAGATCACCTTGACAACTGCATAGCACGCCCTAGCAACCATCCAGAAAACCCTAGTAAGCACATACTATAGCATAAATGGGCTCCAAAGCAGTTAAAAGCAGAGGTGGAAAGTAACGAATTACAACTACTCTCGTTACAGTACTTGAGTACATTTTTCAACTTTTTTAAGTATAAATAAATAATAGTTCTTTAACTTGATTTGATTAAAAATGAAGTATTCAACTTCACTACAATAATTTTTCACCACAGTTACAAAGTACAAAAAAATACATAATATTTCTGAATTTTTGGGAAGAAGAAAGTTATAAGCGCTAAATCTGTTTATAATCTAAAACGCGCTGTGCACGCATGACAGAAGCCCGCAGGGCACAGCATCATGAGCACAGCAGCTCTCATAAACTGCTGCCGGTGTCCTCTCTTCTCTAGCTTTTTCAAGACTTTCTACCCTGTCACTATACACAAGAACTGTAATACGGTGATTTTCTGAATATTAAATTTTATTCTGGAAAGGAGCCATTCATTCAGTTTCGAGGGAACCATCTGAACACATTTAACCACTGAACAAATTTCACTTGTTTTTAAGTTAGGCAATGTTTTAACTGTGTCAAACATTAACACAATGTAGTATGACATATATGTGGGGATATCTTGTTTACTTTTTACTATATGTCTAAAACAAACATTTTAAATACCTTAGATAGATACAATGCCAATAGTGTCGGAAATTAACGGGGACTAGAGCAAAAATGCCACCGAAATTGACAAAAATATCCCCGAAATTCAAAATATGGGGGCAAAAAATGCCCACGCAACAAGTTCCCGTGTTTTATTAATAATATCTGATATAGTTACAATTACATACATTGCAATCTTCTTTTGACTTTTCACTAAACATTATTTTTTTTCACACCGTCCGGTTACTCGCACCATCGAATGTAACCGTTCATCCCTCTTGTTCAAAATAAACTGTACTAATGGTAACACTCTCACTCATGGTGCTGTACTGTACTTACCTGCCCTGTCTCACCTGCTAGAGGCCAAAAGTGCGCAAGGGATGGATGTTATATAAAGAAGGTATGAGAAATCACAAAACATAATGTAACCAAATGCTACTATTTACTTAATAATAATATCTCAATATGTAAAATAACCATAATGTTAATTAAGATTTTATTATTACAACTGTAATACAATAATACATATAGAAAACAGCCACTTTAAGTGTTTGAATCAATCATATCTCACACTAAACACTGTGTGAAATGTTTATTTTTGCCTTATTTTATTCAGTTGTCATGTAGGAGTTGATAACAGTTTGCTTAATAATCTCATTCCATATCTGGATAATTTCTGCAATATCATAGAGGATACATTTCCTCTATGATATTGTATTATATTAGTTTTGTACAGTATGTTAACTTAATAGCCATACGTGAATGAGAATAAACCTGAAATAGGAGTGTTTCAGTCACAATGCACATTATGTAGTTTAGAGACGATTTAGAGACATTTAGAATGTTAAAAATTGCAATTTCTATTTAACTAAATGTTGTATTCTTAACATTTTCTGTTTGACCAAGAATACTCTTGCAGCAATGCAGATCTTTGGCATTTAGAAGCTGCTAGTTTAGGACCTGTGAAGAGTCTGTTTCTCAAACTAGAGATTAACTTGTCTTTTTGTTGTGCATCTGGGCTTCCACTTCCCTCTCTATCCTGGTTAGAGATTATTTTTTCAAAACAGTAATGCATGGAATAGCCTTCATCTCTCTAAAACAACAGATTTTAGGAGAAAATAGAATTTCAGGAAAAATGTGTTTCTTTTTGACTATTTTTAAAACCAAATTTTTACTTGCAAGTGTAAAGCAACTTGTAAGAACTCAATACCTCAGCAATTGCTCAATACCTCAGCAATACCTGGGGAAAAAACCCACTGTATTGTGATTTCCGCATGGTAGCGCAACCATTTTCAATTGTTCTAATAATAAGAACATTTTCTTGAGTACCAAATTAGCACTTTAGAATGCTTTTGTAAGGAATAGGTGACATAGTATATGTTTGCCATCACGGGTAAAGAAATTTTTTTACATTTAATGCATCTTTGGTGAATGGAAGCATATGTTTCTTTCAAGAACAAAAATGTCTTTGTGTTCTATAAATGGAAGCGTATATACTATATATATATATAATATATAATTTTCATAAAGTAAAAAAAAAAGTTTTTTGGCAAACTACTTATTTACTCTTACTTGAGTCATAATTATTTCTTAGTACTTCTACTTGTACACAAGTGAATTATTTCTTCAGAAGCAGTACTTTTACTTAAGTGAAAAAATCAGTACTCTTTCCATCACTGGTTCAAAGGAATCAAATTTAAAAGATTTGACTCAAATGATTCTTTCAACGAATCACACATCACTATCATCGATCTGCACGCATTTTTGCACATACAGCTGTTATTTTTTTGCGGTGTTATGTCGTAAAAGTAACGAAAGGGTCTGGAGAAATTTATCTTCAAAATGTAGTGAAGTGAAAGTAAAAGTCCAAAGAAATATTTATACTCAAGTAAAGTACAAATATGAAAAAACTGCACTGAAGTACAGTAACGAAGTATTTGTACTTAGTTACTATACACCTCTGCTAAACACACATTACTGCTGTAGACTCTTGTTTGAAAAAAGCAAACGCTTGTCAGAGAAATGGAGGACGGCAAAAGTTGCTAAGACAGGATTACTCAGAAATGCTTTCAAGGCGGGGCTTAATGAAGGGTCAGTTGAGCGATGTGTGAAAACATCCCTAGAAATTTTATGTAGATTATCATTTTACTCTCCAGGATCTGTAAGTTTAATTGTGTTGAAAAAAGATTCCTGACAAAGTCAGACAAAGCCCAAACTGAATGACCCCTAACAGCAGCATCTCTCACCCACTGTGATTGTAAAGATAAATGACTGATATTTACAGAGAGATACAGGGCAGCATGGCTGGATATGGGTGTGGAATAAATGAGACAAGACTTGAGTCGCCCAGCAACATCCCTGTCTGCTGATAGCACCAGCATAGTCTTCCATAATGCTATTTAAAGGCCACTCGTTTCTGTTCTTAAGAAAGCATGATCGATGTTCAAAATCATTAGAGGCTCTCAGAATATGGAACTGATAACAACAGCATGTATTCTCTGTAGAGTAAGGAGAAGAGAGAGAATGTCAATAATAGGATGAAAGATGAAATTTGAGCAGAACCCGAACAGACTTAAAGGAATAGTTCACCCAGAAAAGAATTTGGCCATTATTTACTCACCCTGATGTTGTTCCAAACCTGAATGTTTTAATTTTTTTCTTCATGAAACACAAAAGTAGAAATGTTAAAGACTTTTTGCAGTTCTTGACATACAACAACAGTTCATAGTGACCATGACTGTCAAGCTCAAAAAAGGACAAACAACTAGTAAAAGTAGTCCATTTAACTTGTGCACTATATTCCAAATTTTCTGAAGACATACAATTGGTTTGTGTGAGGAATAGAATAAAATCACACCTTTTTTGAGGCCAGGACACAAACAAAGGCTAGATGCAATTTCTACACAGAAAAAATAACAGTATATAGGCTTGGAACGACATGAGGGTAAGAAAATAATGACAGAATTTTTTTTTATCAGGTGACCCATTGCTTTAAGAGAGCATTAAATCACAAACCATGATGAGAGATGGTGGTTTACCTATAAATGACACACACAGTCTGTTAGCCCCTCCATCAACATGGTGCTCTTGTGAGAGGTGGACACAGTTTACACATGCCTAAAAAACATTGCTCCCACCAGGCAAAGGAGACAGATGACTCATTGAAAGTCAAACAGCCCTTTCTAGATATTCAGGGAAATAAAATGACAAGGCCTTTCAATAACAAATCCTTTGGAAAGAGCCCCTCCATTCTCCCATAACAGTCCGAATATTTCAAGGAAATAAATGATAAAGGGATGGTATTTCAAACAGGCACTGCCGGACACAGGAAAGAGGAGAAAGGGATGGAATTCTGTCTCAGAATACATCTCTTACTATGAGTCAGGCTTGGTGCTGAAATATCACCTTTAAAAAACATCAGGAGATGTTCACTTCATCATCTCCCATCTTTTCCACCAACCTATATTATAAGTATTATTGTGTATTTACTGTAGTATACCAACATACATATGTAAACATACTGTGTATATATACACTGGCGGCCAAAAGTTTGGAATAATGTAGAGATTTTGCTGTTTCGGAAGGAAACTGGTACTTTAATTCACTAAAGTGGCATTCAATTGATCACAAAGTATAGTCAGGACATTACTGATGTAAAAAACAGCACCATCATTATTTGAAAAAGGTCATTTTTGATAAAATCTAGACAGGCCCCATTTCCAGCAGCCATCACTCTAACACCTTATCCTTGAGTAATCATGCTGAATTGCTAATTTGGTACTAGAAAATCACTTGCCATTATATCAAACACAGTTGAAAGCTATTTGGTTTGTTAAATGAAGCTTAACATTGTCTTTGTGTTTGTTTTTGAGTTGCTACAGTGTGCATTAGACTGGCATGTCTTAAGGTCAATATTAGGTCAAAAATGGCAAAAAAAGAAACAGCTTTCTCTAGAAACTCATCAGTCAATCATTGTTTTGAGGAATGAAGGCTATACAATGCTTGAAACTGCCAAAAAACTGAAGATTTCATACAAAGGTGTACACTACAGTCTTCAAAGACAAAGGACAACTGGCTCTAACAAGGACAGAAAGAGATGTGGAAGGCCAGATATACAACTAAACAAGAGGATAAGTACATCAGAGTCTCTAGTTTGAGAAATAGATGCCAGAAATAGATTACTTTGTATTTTATTGTCATTTGTTTCATTTAATATTTAGTCCTTTCAGATGGAAAACATTTATACATATAAATGATGCGATCCAAAGTGCATTTGAGCAGCAGTGAAACACTTTCTTATGATGGGTTACATTCATACGAGCAGACAGAGAAGTAAGTTTGAAGTAAGTTTGGAGCAGAAGAAATAGAAATAAACCTTGTGTAAATTGTCAGCTTTACGCTAAGCTAAAATGCTATTTCTAGCCATTTTACATGCACGTTACCAGACACGATCATATTTTTTATCAAGAAAATTCACGTTGGATCATAATTTCTTTTTTTCTAGTAAGACCTTTGATATTAGGGCAAAAATCATATTCTTGATAATAATTTTTGTATTGTTTCCTGTAAAAATATCTAAAAATCTTTAAACCAAGATCACTTTGATTGATCTTGTTTTAGAAACAACACTGCATAAGATACAGTGGTGTGAAAAAGTGTTTGCCCCCTTCCTGATTTCTTATTTTTTTGCATGTTTGTCACACTTAAATGTTTCAGATCATCAAACAAGTTTAAATATTAGTAAAGATAACACAAGTAAACACAAAATGCAGTTTTTAAATGAAGGTTGTTATTATTAAGGGAAAACAAAATCCAAACCTACATGGCCCTGTGTGAAAAAGTGATTGCCCCCTAAACCTAATAACTGGTTGGGCCACCCTTAGCAGCAACAACTGCAATCAAGCGTTTGCGATAACTTGCAATGAGTCTTTACAGCGCTGTGGAGGAATTTTGGCCCACTCATCTTTGCAGAATTGTTGTAATTCAGCCACATTGGAGGGTTTTCGAGCATGAACTGCCTTTTTAAGGTCATGCCACAGCATCTCAATAGGATTCAGGTCAGGACTTTGACTAGGCCACTCCAAAGTCTACATTTTGAACCCAAGTTCGCTTCAGCTTGAGGTCACGAACAGATGGCCGGACATTCTCCTTCAGGATTTTTTGGTAGACAGCAGAATTCATGGTTCCATTTATCACAGCAAGTCTTCCAGGTCCTGAAGCAGCAAAACAGCCCCAGACCATCACACTACCACCACCATATTTTACTGTTGGTATGATGTTCTTTTTCTGAAATGCAGTGTTACTTTTACGCCAGATGTAATGGGACACACACCTTCCAAAAAAATTCAACTTTTGTCTTGTCAGTCCACAGAGTATTTTCCCAAAAGTCTTGGGGATCATCAAGATGTTTTCTGGCAAAAATGAGACGAGCCTTAATGTTCTTTTTGCTCAGCAGTGGTTTTCGTCTTGGAACTCTGCCATGCAGGCCATTTTTGCCCAGTCTCTTTCTTATGGTGGAGTCATGAACACTGACCTTAACTGAGGCAAGTGAGGCCTGCAGTTCTTTGGATGTTGTTATGGGGTCTTTTGTGACCTCTTGGATGAGTCGTCGCTGCGCTCTTGGGGTAATTTTGGTCGGCCGGCCACTCCTGGGAAGGTTCACCACTGTTCCATGTTTTTGCCATTTGTGGATAATGGCTCTCACTGTGGTTCTCTGGAGTCCCAAAGCTTTAGAAATGGCTTTATAACCTTTTCCAGACTGATAGATCTCAATTACTTTCTTTCTCATTTGTTCCTGAATTTCTTTGGATCTCGGCATGATGTCTAGCTTTTGAAGATCTTTTAGTCTACTTCACTTTGTCAGGCAGGTCCTATTTAAGTGATTTCTTGATTGAGAACAGGTGTGGCAGTAATCAGGCCTGGGTGTGGCTAGAGAAATTGAACTCAGGTGTGATAAACCACAGTTAAGTTATGTTTTAACAGGTGGGGCAAACACTTTTTCACACAGGGCCATGTAGGTTTGGATTTTGTTTTCCCTTAATAATAACAACCTTCATTTAAAAACTGCATTTTGTGTTTACTTGTGTTATCTTTGACTAATATTTAAACTTGTTTGATGATCTGGAACATTTATGTGTGACAAACATGAAAAAAAAAAGAAATCAGGAAGGGGGCAAACACTTTTTCACACCACTGTATTTAGGTTTTTCAGAGAATGTATTTTTAACATGTGTATTTTGTCTTACTGTACTGGCAGAATTTTTATAGTCAAAACAAGTGAAAAAATCTACCAGTGCTGAAGAAGTAATCCAAAGTATTTAGAATATGTTACTGACCTTGAGTAATCTAACGGAATACGTTACAAATTACATTTTACAGCATGTATTCTGTAATCTGTAGTGGAATACATTTCAAAAGTAACCCTCCCAACCCTATATATATATATATATATATATATATATATATATATATATATATATATATATATATATATATATATATATATATGTTGGTATATACACAGTAATATTGTAGTAGTAACCATGGTTAATTGTGTGGTAACTATGGCTTAACTAAATTCCAAGGTTAAACTATAGTTACTGTAGTGAAATCATGATTAATTTTTGTAAAGGTAAAAAAAACTAATAACTAATAAAGTCTAATAATTTTCTGTTTAGGCTCACAAATGTAAAAAAAAAAAATAATAATAATAATAATAAAATAAATAAATAATGACTTAAATTATGACTAAAAATTATATTTTAAATTACCCATTTTATCCCAAGAAATCGCAAAAAAAAAAAAAAAATTCATAGAAGTATCGGTATTGGTATCAACGATATTAGACTTGAAATTATTGGCATCAGATCAAAAAAGAAAATAAGTGGTATCACCCATCCCTAATTCATATATTCCAGTGTGTCTTTCTCCACTGTAGTTTCCTCTTATCAGCCCTGCGGTCTTGGAGTAACACGTACATTACTGTCCAGAGAATACATGCTGTTTAACAGCAGCCGCTTGGCATGCATAAACAAAACACGGTGACTCTGTCGACAGCAGTTAGCTAAATATTGTCGGATGATAACATGTTTCCGGCGGCATTGGATGCTCATGTATGTACTCATATATTACTCATATATTATGTAACCTATAAAATATGGGCAATAATATTTAAACTATCCTCTTATTAATTATTTTCTATAACAAGAACTAGCCTCTCTTTGAATTAATAAATCTAAAGGTAAAGAGAAATAATTGTATATTAAAGTCATAATTCCTCTAATTCACAAATCCTCTAACAGTTCTAATTACAAAAGCTCATTAAACCAGTGTAAATATACAAGAGCCATCTCTTAAACACACAGTACACTTTCATGCTAAAGTCTTGAACAATTGGGCTGACTAGCCTATTTCCCGAGAGCCAAACCATGTAGTGAAAATATTTACTGATGATTAGTTTCTCATTAGACATTGTTGTTTATCTGCACAATATAATTTCCTCATATACAGCAGCACCAGACCATGACAGGCCTCTCACATCATACTGATACTAAACACAAGCTTTGCCATGAATACTGAGGCCACAAGTCTCAGATACACAGGAAGATACTTTATAAACACAGTGAATTGCTTATACACCCAATATGGCTTGTACCATTTGTCAAGCACTAAGCAGAGACATTAACCTGAGGTGACAGACTGACGATAAACAACAGCAGCTAGAGGCTGAGAGTGTGAAAGCAAACCTATGAACACATGCACACACATCTGAGTGACTAGGCAAACAAATCAGGAAGAAGTTGGGAATGCACAATTTGTGTGTTTACAAGTGCTTGCATGTGTTTGTGTGTGTGTGTGTGTGTGTGTGTGTGTGTGTGTGAGAGAGAGAGAGAGAGAGAGAGAGAGAGAGAGAGAGAGAAATCTGGCAGAATATATCTACACAGTTAGAGATACAAAGCAGAGATGGAACCTCACCATAAACAGGATCAGTGATCACATTCTGGCCATAGAAAAGGTAGACACAGACAAACATGGCTTCCAATGGAAAAGCAAATCTGTGCTCATTGTAACGCTGGTGAGGTCGAATCAGAGACACACTTTCTCCTTCACTGTGAGAAATTTACAGAGGTGAGAGATAAATACTTTGACAAACTCTCAAACCTCTTGCCACAGTTTTCCATTTCAGCAGAAATGGATCAAATGCAGGTGTTACTGGGGGAGGACGATTACACATCAGTTGCAGCAAAACTCATTTTTGAACTGCACATCCTCAGAAACTAATCACTGCTTTTATCAATATAATCAAGGGTATATATGTACAATTGTTTTTATGTTCATTAATGCCTTGTCTAATGTTTATTTTAATGTATTTTATTTTTATGTTATCTTATATTGTATATTGTTATTATTTTTATTTCAATTACTTGGCACCTTATTTTAATTATATTTTTATTTGTTATTGCTTAATTATTATTATCCGTTTTTTTGTCTTGTCATTACTCGTTGTGTATTGATGCTATTGTATGTAAACACAATCGTGCCAATAAATTACTTTGAAATTCAAATTCAAATTAAAACTGAAATTGAAATTTAATTGAGAGAGAGAGAGAGAGAGAGAGAGAGAGAGCGAGAGAGAGCGGTCTGTCTTGTCTCCTGGTTTTTGCAGACAGTCATGAGCTGGAAGAAGCTGGTTGTACTGATGGCATGGCTGCTCAGTCGTGATATGTCTGATTAATCACAGTGAGAGAAGCCGCTATACCAACACACACACACACACACACACACACACACACACACACACGCACGCACACACACACACACACACAAAAAAAACATCCATCAAATATAGCCCCATCATCATTCACACACAGCCATTCCTCCGCTTTGGAAATAAACAGTAAGACAAACAGGAGTTACAGGACAATCAAATCATCACTGTTATAAAAGGGCACAAAACACAAGCTGAATACCAAACAAATACTAGCTGCCAGAGCATCTGTACTGCCAAGATTTCACGGCCAGCACCGGATGACTGGATTTACTCTTCAATGATGTGTAGCAGAACTATGTTAATGTAAACACAATAGCTGCTTTTCAACCATCAGGCCGAATGGTTAGTTAACCTTGCTAAACCATGTTTAACCATGCTAATGGAGTGGCTTCAGTACATGGTGAATCACGATTGTCAATTTGTCAATGCTAAGGTAATTACTTTGTTTCTAGGTAGCTGGCAAAGTTCACTTTGGTAAGGTTAATAAAATCTAATGAAAAACAGTGTATGCTTTGTGTATCTTCATGATTTTATGATGATGGTTTAAAGGTGCTCTAGGTGATATTAACCATTCTAGAATTTACACAAGATGAGCCGTTGGATTAGCCACACCCCTTTTCCCAAAACCCTGCACTCCAAAGATACCAACTGAGCTTTATTGAGACTGACAAGGGGGATTAAGCACCACTTCGGATATATAGGCAATAAACCACACTGACAGCAGACAGCAAAAGATGAGGATGTTTTCTTGAGTTCAAACCAGAGACTGAAAACAGGTGAAAACACACAGAACGTACCAAAAACGGGAAACAATTTCCTTTAAATTGTTCAGGAGTGAAAACTTTATTTTTAAATGTTGGTAACTGGTTAATGTTGTTTCCGATAATTTTTTTCATGAAACTACACCACTTCCTGTTGAGCATACATCACGCAACAGGCGACAAAAACAAGACAGGACACCTGTGTGAGAGTTCAGCCACACACAAACCCGAAACCTCAGACCGAAGTGACCGAACCTCAGCACAACGTGAAGACAGCTCATGACCCGGGCGCACAGAAAAAGGTTAGTGCAACGCATGTCCGCGGCTGTGAGACATAGATTATTTAGTGCATGCCGCCAAGATGACAAGCGCAATGCACTCACACCAATACAAGACAAGACATGGAACACGAGTGTCCGTATCCCGACACCAAAACCGAAACAGGACCAGACAGAAGGGTCAGGATCCAGACACCATGCTCCGGACATGAAACAAGACCGACCGAAGGCAGGGAAATCAACCGAAACCATGCACTCACACCAGGACAGACAATGAAACATAAGACAGACATGGGATGATGATGTCATGGTCTTGTCAGACAGAAACCCAGATTGACAGAGTGACAGGACAGTGAAATTACCCCCCCAAAGGGACACCTCCTGGTGTCCCAAAACAAGAACATCAAACAATAGACAAGACAAACAGAACGAGTAATAACACAAAACAGAAAACACAGCAGAGAGGGAGGGTAGGGAGGGAAACAAAGGAGGGAGTTTAAGGTAAGGGGCGGGGTCCGGCGGCCTGGGAGGTGGCCTCAGAGTAGAAGGGACAGAGTACTGTGCGGCGGCCACTGGACAGGGGTCAAAGGACTGGGAGACGGCCGCTGGACAGGGTTCAGGAGGGAGCAGCTCTGGGGGCAGAGCCGAGGAGGGCTCAGTCGGTGGAACCGTGGAAGGCTCGGGCACTCGCTTGTTGACCGTGGCAAGCGTGGGCACTGGCCCGTTGATCGTGGCAGGCGTGGGTACTGGCCGTGGTAGGGGAATGGCCTCCGGGGATGCTGACAGTGACAGGGGAATGGTTCATGGCCATGAATGCTGGCAGCTACTGTGAAATGGCCTCCTTGGCCGTGAGCACCGGCAGAGACTGGGGAACGGCATCCATGGCCGTGAGCACTAGCAGAGACTGGGGAATGGCCTCCGTGGCCGTGAGCACCAGCAGAGACTGGGAACGACCTCCGTGGCCGTGAGCACTGGCAGCGGCAAGAGAGCGACCTCCATGGTCATGAGCACAAGCAGTGACAGGGGAACGACCTCCGTGGTCATGGGCACTGGAAGGGACAGGGGAATGACCTCTGTGGTCGTGTGCACTGACAGTGACAGGGGAACAGCCTCTGAGGCTGTGAGCACAGGCAGTGACAGGGAAACGACCTCTGTGGTAGTGGGCACTGGCAGTGACAGGGACACAGCCTCCGTGGCCATGAGCGCTGGCAGCGGGAAGGGAATGGCCTCCGTGGCCGTGGATGTTGGCAGCGACAAGAGAATTGCAGAAAAAAAGCATTGTTCTGCCGTTGTGAGCAATTACACTCATGAACACTGGATATTTTCAACTTGCCTCTCAATGTTCTAAAGAGGAAGCAGCAGATGTAGGCCAAAAAACTACATAGCCCAAAAATCTTGTTCCTAAAGGCTACACATCACACTGCTGATGGTTTCTCATGATAGAAAAAGCATGAAGTACAGTATTGTTAGTTTAAAGACTACTGTTAATTATCGGGACAAATGCCGTCCTGACCAACTCCGTTGGATTAAGGAACATGGCTTGTAAAATCGGGACTGTTCTGATGTTATCTGAACATCCAGTCACCCTTGTATGTCTTGTGAGTGCATTTGTCTATGAGATGCTACATTATTAGCCACCACAGACTCATTTCACACTTTTTCTCACATGAAAAGTCTGTACCTCACAAACACCACATTTGTGGACATGGATTTTTAACTGACCAACTTTCCAATGAGCTTGCCTCTAAGGGACGCAGGTAATCATCAGTTTGATTACATCATTAAGAAATGTTTTCCAGTGGCATACAGGAGAGGCTGTTGAGCCAGTCAAGCAGAACCAGACAGATGGCTTGAAGTCTCATGGCACAACCAGCAACATAACCTTAATTGCACTCGAAGAACAATGAGACGAATTTATAATTTCTCAGTGACTGGGGGAAATTGTAAAGGATTTCTCAAATTTCATGAAATATATAAAATACATGAAATAATTGCTGGCCAGTAAACTCGATACATTTGGTTGATTAGTGTGTAAGTGCTTGATAATAGATTAAATTCCTTAGAATTTAATACCATTTCATCATAAAGTAATATCTTTTTACTACTGCTGCACCTGAGGAGTGTTCGAGAAACTTGTTTGAAAACCATTAATTTTGCAATTCCATTTTGGGATGCTTGCAACAGAAATTACACACTTCATGTTTAAGCAGAATTACAAAAAATCTGATCTCTAAATAGGAATGGAAAAGCTTCATTGTTGTGCAAAACAGTGTCTGTAATTTACTTTTTTAATTATAGGCAAGATTTGATTTTCTGGGGCATTTTTACCTTTATGAGGGCATCTTTCTAACCACTTAAACAATATGTTGACTATTTTAATCAATTCATAAATGTAAATTCTCAAGACTGTGAATTTATTACCTCTTACCCTAAGAATGCAATCAACATCAACTCATATTTTATGCCATAATATGTATAGCTAGGTCTGTAATAATATATATATATATATATATATATATATATATATATATATATATATATATATATATATATATATATATATAAAAATGATATCAGATGTTACAAATAAAAACAAAATAATTCATTACAAGGGCATGTTTTGCCCCCACACTGAACTGGGGCATTTTTGTCATTTTTAGTGACATTTTTGCTCTGATCCCCCCTTAATTTCTGACCCTGGTGCAAAGGAAAAATGAAGTAACTATGCATCTATGATCTGTCCTGTAACAGACATGTTTGGCTTAGCCAAACGACTGCAAAAAGTACAAAATGCACTCTAAAAACAAAATAATTTTAAGCCATCTACCTCAGTTTCACTGTTGGTGTAGTTACTGCATTTTGCCTTTGCAGGGCAGTTCAGTCTGGACACATGCTTCCCTTCTGCACAGCAGTAATAAGGCAGCAGGTTGCAGGACATACTGGGCCACTGCTGTTGCAGCCTGGACGTATCCTAACACATCTACTAATTAAAACCCTTGGCATTGAGACTCCAGTCAATCAGTGTGCTAAATAGAGGCTACTGGGATAAATGGTACCTCACTGCAATGCTACACTGAAGCCTGGCACTGACTCAGATTGTGAGGATGAGAAGAACAGCAATGAAGGCTGACTCATGCTCATCGGCAGAATGCGTCAGCACTGAAGAGATGAAAGCCCTAAAAATCTCCTATGATTCACCTGGCACTGCATTAAAGCAATGAGCAAAGGACAGAAGGTAAGCCATTAAATTGACTGTCAAATACATCGCTCATCTGAAACAACAGAGCAAATCTAGTCTGATACCTTTGAAGACAAAGAGCGATGAGTGAAAGAGAGGAGGGGACAGAGGAATTGGTAAACAGTAGGGAATCAACCTTTGGATAAACTAATAGATCATGAAAATAAACCAGAAATAATTACTATCGATTAGCCATTTCTAAAACCAGAAACTAAAAGTCCACACACACAGCCAGTTTTATTATCATTTATTAAAACTACAATGAAAACTAAATAATAAATATAGCTGCAAGCTGCGATGATGGGCCCAAGCACAACAGGTCCATTTCCACCTGATGTCTTTTGGAAAAAAATGCAAGGTGGACTCATGCATTTGGCATTTGACATTATTCTAAACAATTTTGAAGCAATCTGAGTAAATGTAAGAGGACTATTTTAAAGTCTGTTGTAAGAGCCACACTTCCTGCTGCCAGGTGGTGGTGCTATGACTGTGACCCAAAATAGTAA
This sequence comes from Myxocyprinus asiaticus, assembly GCF_019703515.2. Lineage (NCBI taxonomy): Eukaryota > Metazoa > Chordata > Actinopteri > Cypriniformes > Catostomidae > Myxocyprinus > Myxocyprinus asiaticus. The sequence continues at coordinate 27,267,522 of NC_059372.1, read as the reverse complement.
AATCCATGTGATTAGCCCCTAAGACTAAATATACATCTCAATTTTGATCTAAAATCATTGCACACAGAAGATATGATGTTTCTAATTTTTTGCCATAAATGTAATGCCTCACCATGGTAACACCGTTTGATATATCAAAATCTGTTCGCAATTTAACATCTTCTTTTATTATGTCTGGCATAATGTTGTTTAAATGTGGTGGCAGTCTCATGATTCACCTAGATGGAGTATTTAAAAGTTCAGAGACTGCAATATTCAAAAAATCCAAAATGTCTGACTTCCTGTTGGGCAGACCTAATGACTATAATTATGAAATTTGTTCAGCTTGATGAGAACTATATATATGTACCAATTTTTTGTGACTGTAGGTGAAAATGGGGATGCTACAGAGGCCGTCTTACACACCCATGCGTGAACTTTTGCCTAGACCTAATGGCCAACGACTCTGATGTGTGTGCAAAATTTCATGAAATTCTAAACATGCCAAGTGCCTCAAAAACACCCAAATATAGGAAGAAAGGAATAATAACAATTAATATGTTGCCATGGCAACAGTATTTAAGGGCGTTTTCACACCTAGTTCGTTTGAGCACTCCAAACGGTCTCAGAGTGATATAACGTGTATGTGTGAACAACCCAAATTATCTCAGACCCCACTAAAAGGTCCCACAAACGAGCCATACTTAGGTGGTCTGAGTACAGTTCATTTGCGGGTCCTTTTGTGGTTCGATTGATTATTGCTATGTGAAGAGGTACCAGTCCATTTTACTTTTTGTTATAACAGAAGTACCTCGAGGCTTGCCATTCAGCTGCATTACTAACCGCTATTATTGTGAACTTTTTTAATTGAAAATTTTAAGCGAATATAGAAATACCATGATTACCATGACCACCTCATTATCTGAGCACTCCAAATGAAACCGGCTGCAGTCAGAGCAGCTTCTGAAGAGCACGTGAAGATGAATTGCCTTGAAGCGCTGTGATGCGCATGCCATTTGCTGAGGTTCACGCCAAACTCCCACGAATATACAAGCTATTTTGATAGTGAAAGCAAAGCTCTCCGTTTCACTTTAATTTAATGTTTGCGTAATGGCTAATGATTTGGGTTCAATAATATATGCAGTGTTAAAGGAATAGTTCACCCAAAAATGCAAATTTGCTGATAATTTACTAACCCCGCAGGCCATCCAAGATGTATATAACCATCTTTCTTCATCAGAACAGGATTTAAGATTTTTAGGAAAGAATCCATCAAATATTGGTGCCCATTCACTTCCATTGGATAAAGCTAAAAACCTGGTATACTTTCCTAAAAATCTTAAATCCTGTTCTGATGAAGAAAGAAGGTCATTTACATCTTGGATGGCCTGAGGGTGAGTAAATTATAAAAAAATGTGCATTTTTGGGTGTACTATTCCTTTAATGACATGCAGGAGGAGATGCCAGCTTACTTTATTTCTGTTGAGAAACATATTTTCAAATAGTCATAAAATCTTGTTTCATTTTCCTTCATGTGAAATAAGGGTTCATGGGTTTAATTGGAGACCCTTAACATAATGTGAAAGTAAAGAATTTAGGACAGAAATATTTTACTATTACATAGTATTAATATAATAGATTAGAATAGAATATAATTGGCTGGGTTTTCTGGGTTATATTATAAACTGTGTAAAGGTAAAGTTGACCAAAATGTTTAAGTTTTTGTAAATATTTTAACATTGAAAATATTATTATTCATGTCATTCATCCCTGTGCAATATTTTACATTGTTAAAGCCTTAAACGACTATCATATAGCCCTATTATGCGATTCAAAGTTATATACATTACTACTTAATGTGAATGTGTATTCAGCACATATACACCTTAAGAAGTGACAATTTATCATCATAATCACAATTATATGTATGCCAATTTATTGTTAGCCAAATGACATGCAGTAATCATGACTGCCATGGGGTCTGAGTTCTGAAGGAATTGTGGTATGAACAACAAAGTGTCTGAGAACACATCAATGCAGCAAGGACCATAAAAATGAAACTGGGTCCTCTTTTAAGTCCACTTACATTGTGAACACCAAAAGCACATTCAGTCATTTGCAGCTGGTTCCCTTTTTGGTTCACTTTAACTGAACAGGGTTTGGTTAATTTTAAATGGATTATATGTGAAACCACCATAAGATATCAAATATCCCTTTATAACTTTACATCAGCAGTGTCTTGACATTATTCTAAAGAATTTTGAAGCAATTCATGTAAACATAAGATGGCTATTTCAAAGTCTGTTAAAAGTGCCATATTTCATGCTGCCAGTTGGTGGCACTATGACCGTGACCCATAATAGCCACATCAATGTGATCAGTCCCCATTACCAAACATACAGATGATTTTAATCAAAATCACACAATGCACACAGAAGATATAAAGCACTTCCTGTTTCACATTTTTAGCCATAAATTTATTGCTGCGCCATGGCGACACTGTTCAAAATATCAAAAATCTGTTTGTGATTTAGCATCTACAATGTCTTGGCATGATATTGCACAAATTTGGTGCCAGTCACATGAATCCCCCAGGAGGAGTATGTTAAGTACCCCAAAACTCCTGAAAACCTTGAAAAAAGAATAATAATAATCCTTAGAAGAACAATAGGGCCTCTGCACTTTCAGTGCTTGTGCCCTAATAAAAAAAAAAAAACTACCATATTTGGAAAACGTCCTGGTTACTTGCGTAACCTCCGTTCCCTGATGGAGGGAACGAGATGTTGTGTCGATGTAGTGACACTAGGGGTCACTCTTGGGAGCCTGAGACACCTCTGGTCTTTGATAAAAGGCCAATGAAAATTGGCGAGTGGTATTTGCAGGCCACTCCCCCGGACATACGGGTATAAAAGGAGCTGGTATGCAACCACTCATTCAGGTTTTATGCTGAGGAGCCGAGACAAGGTCCGGCCATTTCAGCGGGTAGTTCAGCATTGTGGTAGGAGGGACACAACGTCTCGTTCCCTCCATCAGGGAACGGAGGTTACGCAAGTAACCAGGACGTTCCCTATCTGTCACTCACTCGACGTTGTGTCGATGTAGTGACACTAGAGGTCCCTATACAAAACTCTGCAACTGGCTGAACTGTGTTACGTGAACTGGAGGTGTGTGACGGGCAGACAACTGTGTGCCTCGTAGCCAGCGCACCAGGCCGACACATAACCTCCCACAACATAGTTATGAGTGTCGAACGGCCCTTTGGGGACAAGTCGACTACCCAAAAGATAGAGACTTTTCCCCTTCTTCTTTTCCACTCCCTAAAAAAGAAGGGGGATTATCTGACTGGGCCGCCAGGTCTAGTCAGGGGGTGTCCCTCCCAAGGGGGACCACACCTCGCCCAAAGAGAGAGGGGGATATTTAAGTGGAAAAAATACATCGACCATGTGGAGAGTCTCGTGGTAGATCCTACCCAATGGGGGAGGAGTTACTACAAACATGGAGACTGTGGCAGAGGGGGCTCTGCCCAAGGAAGACACAGTTTGCCAACAGGGAATTGAATTAGTGGAAGATATACATCGCATGGGGTTACCTTACAGGGAACTGCCACATGCGGAGCACCTACCCCAGAACAGGGCTCTTAGTTAGCACGTGTACTGGGCCGGCAGTGAGTCTTTCTGAAAACTTGACTGCCACAGGGCTCGGAGAAAGTCAACCAAGGAACATAGTTTGTGAACACTACTGGGAATTAATGGCGCACGTCTTCAGCTCAGAGGAGGTGAAAGGCGCTATATACAAGTATATACAAGTGATACACCCGGCCGGCTTTGCCACTACCTGGGACAAAACCGGTTCCACCCGGAGGTTGTAGAACCTTGCAAAGGTGTTGGGTGTTGCCCAGCCCGCTGCTCTGCAAATGTCTGTTAGAGAGGCACCCCTGGCCAGGGCCCAGGAGGCCGCTACACCCCTGGTAGAATGGGCTCGTAGCCCTACCGGGGGCGGCACATCCTGGGCGTGATGTGCCATAGCTATGGCGTCAATGAGCCAGTGGGCGATCCTCTGCTTGGAGACAGCGCTTCCTTTCTGCTGTGCACCAAAGAAGACAAAGAGCTGCTCAGAGATCCTAAAGCTCTGCGTGCGATCCAAATAGATGCGTAAAATGCGCACTGGACACAGAAACGACAGGGCTGGGTCTGCCTCCTCCTGGGGCAGTGCTCGCAGGTTCACCACCAGGTCCCTAAAAGGGGTCGTGGGAACCTTGGGCACATAGCCCGGTCGGGGTCTCAAGATCACGTGAGAGTACCCCGGACCGAAGTCAGGAGGGCAGTCTTCAAGGAGAGTGCCTTAAGCTCAGCTGACTGCAAAGGCTCAAAGAGGGCTCTCTGTAGACCCTGAAGAACTACAGAGAGGTCCCATGAGGGAACGAGGCGCGGTCTGGAGGGGTTCAGCCTCCTGGCGCCTCTCAGGAACCTGATGATTGGGTCGTGCTTCCCTAAGAACTTACCGACCACTGTGTCGTGGTGTGCTGCTATAGCAGCAACGTACACCTTCAAGGTGGAAGGGGACAGCCGCCCTTCCAACCTCTCCTGCAGAAAGGAAAGCACTGATCCGACTGCGCATCTCTGGGGGTCTTCCCGTCGGGAAGAACACCACTTAGCGAACAGACGCCACTTAAAGGCATACAGGCGCCTTGTAGAGGGGGCCCTAGCCTGAGTGATTGTGTCTACCACCGCGGGGGTGGGGGGGTGGGGGGCTGTTGCGAGGAGTGTGAGATCCGAGAACCAAGTTTGGGTGGGCCAGTAGGGTGCTACCAGGACGACCTGCTCCTCATCCTCCCTGACCTAGGCTCACTGGGAGAAACGCATATTTGTGTAGGCAAGGAGGCCAGCTGTGTGTCAGTGTGTCTATGCCGAGAGGTACCTCGGTCAGGGCATACCAGAGCGGGCAGTGGGAGGATTCTTGGGAGGCGAACAGGTCTACCTGTGCCTGTCCGAATCGACTCCAAATCAGCTGGACCACCTGAGGGTGGAGTCTCCACTCTCCCCTGAGGGTAACATGCCATGACAGTGCGTCCGCTGCAGTGTTGAGGTCGCCCGGGATGTGAGTGGCTCGCAGCGACTTGAAGTGCTGCTGACTCCAGAGGAGGAGACAGCAGGCAAGTTGTGACATTCAACGAGAGCGCAGACCGCTCTTTAACCGACTTGGCAGTTGACAGATGCTACCGTTGCCGTGTTGTCTGTCCGAACTAACACGTGCTTGCCCTGGCTAAACGGCTGGAACCTCCGCAGGGCGAGCAGAATTGCCAACAACAAAAGAGGCAGTTGATGTGCCAATGCAGCCACGGGCCCGTCCATAAGCCAGCGGCTGCGTGCCCGTTGCAAACGGTGCCCCAGCCCGTTTTGGAGGCGTCTGTCGTGACCACGACGCGCCTGGAGACCTGTTCTAGGAGAACACCTGCCCGTAGAAAGGAGAGGTCAGTCCAAGGGCTAAAGAGACGGTGACAGACCAGCGTGATGAGCACGCGATGTGTCCCGCGGCGCCATGCCCATCTCGGGACTCGAGTCTGAAGCCAGTGCTGAAGCGGTCTCATATGCGTCAACCCGAGTGGGGTGGCCACCGCTGAGGATGCCATATGCCCCAGGAGCCTCTGAAAGAGATTCAGTGGAACCGCTGTTTTCTGTTTGAACGCCTTCAAACAGGTCAGCACTGACTGTGCCCGCTCGTTTGAGTCCAACTCCAAACCGAGAAAAGAGATGCTCTTCCCAGCTGACCCAAAGCCTAATTGGCTGAGGTGCGAGAGCACCAAGTCCCTGTGTGCACACAACATGTCCCGAGAGTGAGCTAGGATTAGCCAATTGTCGAGATAGTTGAGAATGCGAATGCCCACTTCCCTTAACGGGGCAAGAGCTGCCTCTGGCCAAAAGGGAGGACCTTGTACTGATACGCCTGACCCTTGAATGCAAACCGCAGGAAGGGTCTGTGTCGAGGTAGAATCCAGATGTGAAAGTATGCGTCCTTCAGGTCTACAGCCGCGAACCAATCTTGATACCGGACGCTCGCCAGAATGCGTTTTTGCGTCAGCATCTTGAACGGGAGTCTGTGTAAAGCCCGGTTCAGTACTCGCAGGTCCAAGATTGGCCGCAACCCACCGCCTTTTTTCGGTACGATGAAGTAGGGGCTGTAAAACCCTTTCTTCATCTCGGCTGGAGGGACAGGTTCTATCGCACCCTTCCGTAGGAGGGTGGCGATCACCGCGTGCAAGGTAGCAGCGTTTTTGTCCTTCACCAAGGTGAAGTGGAGACCACTAAACCTGGGCAGACACCTGGCGAACTGAATTGCGTAGCCGAGTCAGACGGTCCGGACCAGCCATCGCGACAAATAGGAAAGCGCAAGCCACTCATCCAAGTTCCGCGCAAGGGGGACCAAAGGGACAATGTCATCAGAAGTACTGGCAGGTGGGGCGGAGCGGTGGGGCAGAGCTCGAGGTGCCAGACCATGTCATGGCCGTGCTGAGTCTAGGGACATCAAAGTACTTACCTGGCTCCTTGTGACCACCCCCAGAACAGCCTGGGACGGGGGAGGAAGAGGCCTGTCCTCGCAACCCATGGAGACTGTCACATTAGGGGCGGATCTGTGCCACAGCTGGGTGCGCAGGGGCGGGGAGACCGCCGCTAGAGTGCCAATCCTGTAAGGGATAAAAGGTGGACGGTGGTCATGATGACGACCATGCACACCAGGTATGTGACCCAGGGAAGGAGGAAACCGCTCTTTTGCTGAACTGTTGGGTACCGCAGCCACTTGGGTATGTGGCAAAATCAAATGAAAAGGCAACAAAAGATTCTCCACCCGGCCCTCCACCAGGGAATGGAGTGGTCTTACTACCAGCTCCAATGCAGTGGGTTTCGTCGACCCTGGGTCGCCCCTCTCAGGGGCACTTTGAAGCCCTTCATGGGTTCTTGGCGGCTGGCCGTGAGATGGATGGTGTCTGTTTCCTGCGGTGGGCTCCACGCCGGGGCCGTGCTGAAGGGGTGGGCTGCGGCGGAGCCGGTGCAGTCACCGCAGGGGGACGCCCTTGGCGACGAACAGACGGGGTGCGTGATCTTCAGCCGTGCCAAGGCAGGATATGCCGGATAGCCTCCATCTGCTGCTTCACCGTCGAGAACTGCTGGACCAAGTCCTCGACGGTGTCGCCAAATAGGCCAGCCTGGGAGATGGGGGCAGCGAGGAACCGTGTCTTGTCAGCCTCACCCATCTCGACCAGGTTGAGCCAAAGGTGGTGCTTCTGGACCACTAAGGTGGACATCGTCCGCCCGAGAGACTGCACCATGACCTTCGTCGCTCGGAGAGCGAGGTCGGTCACCGAGCATAGTTCCTGCATCAGATCTGAGGCGAAACTACCCTCGTGCAGTTCTTTTAGCACCTTGGCTTGGTGGACCTGCAGGAGAGCCATGGCGTGCAGGGCAGAGGTGGCTTGTCCAGCAGCGCTGTAGGGTTTAGCCGTCAGGGACGACGTGAACCTACAGGGCTTGGATGGGAGCTTTGGGCGTCTGCGCCAGGTGTCGGTGCTCTGCGGGCATAGGTGCACCGCAAGCACCTTATCCACCGGGCGAATCGCCATATAGCCCCTGGCCACCCCGCCATCGAGGGTAGTGAGGGCGGGGGAACTGAGAATTCGGGACTGGGCAGTAAAAGGTGCCTCCCACGATTTTGTCAGCTCCTCGTGCACTTCCGGGAAGAAAGGCACTGGAGCGGGGCACGGCTGCTTTGAGTGGCGCCACGCGCCTAGGAACCAATCGTCGAGCCACGAGGGTTCAGGGGAGAGTGGAAGGTTCCACTCTAGCCCGATGCTCGTGGCCGCCCGGGAAAGCATGTCCATCATCTCTGCATCAGCCTGTGACTGGGCAATCGTCCCCGAAGGGGGAAGCCCAGCTGAGGCTTCTGCGTCCGACTGGACAAGCCTGCTCTCTGATGCTGCTCTCGAGAGCTCATCAGCTTCGCCGGCTCCAAACAAGAGGTCGAACTCGCCATGAGACGAGCCAGCAGACTCATCCTGAAGCCCGATCGGGGCAGACTAGCGTGCTGGGGAATGGGAGGTCCACGGGGGGATACCCGGCGGAGGCGGTCCCATTGGGGTCCCCAAATCACCCCCAGTGCTAGCCGCGCTGGCCTCAAACCCGTAAGTAGAAGGATCGAGGCGGGGAGCTGCTGGGGTGGCTTGCTTTCTCACAAAGCAAGCCGCGACCGCAACATTGCCATGGTCATGTTCTCGCAGTGAGAACATGAAAAATCCACGAACACTGCCTCCATGTGGGTCGCGCCCAGACACGAAAGACAGCGATCGTGACCGTCTGAAGTTGAGAGGTAACGACCGCAACCAGGAATAACACAGTCGGAAAGGCATCTTTAAAAAGATGTGTGTGCCGCTCTTTTAGAGAAATATACTCTTTCAGAAAAATATACTCTCTTTTTTCTGCCTTAGCGCCCAGGGGCGTTCTCTGAAGTGCACCAGTGCAGAGGAGGGAGAAGCCGCTGAAATGCGCCGTCAGATCCAGCAGAGGTGAATGAACAGTTGTGAGAATTCAGCTCAGTGAGCATGACCGTTCGGCTCCGAAGATAAAATCTGAATGAGTGGTTGCATACCAGCTCCTTTTATACCCGTATGTCCGGGGAAGTGGCATGCAAATACCACTCGCTAATTTTCATTGGCCTTTTATCAAAGACAAGAGGTGTCTCGGGCTCCCAAGAGTGACCCCTAGTGTCACTACATCGACACAACGTCGAGTGAGTGACAGATAGGGAACATGTGGTTCTTCAGCAATTGCGTTTTTCTACTCACATTTGTTTTTGATGACACCATTGGTAAGGTTCAGGTTTAAGGTTTAGGGTGGGGAGGTCGGTTTTGTTGATTTTGGCATTAACCTTTAAAGTCTCATCTGTTTTCCATCTTACATTTGTTTTTTATGAAAACTAAACTGAAAATAGAAAAACAAAACACTGACTAAAAAATTTACTAGAACTACAAGTCATGGAGTGAAAACTGACCTAAATTAAAAGGACAAAAATGTAAAATAAATAAGACATACAAAACAAAAAAACAATATATATATATATATATATATATATATATATATATATATATATATATATATATATATATATAAACTATAATAATCATGGTATGTGGGGGTGAGAGAAATCGGTAAACAGTAGGGAATCAATCTGAAGCCTCTGGCTAAACTCAAATAATTAAACTCCAAGTCCACACATGCAGCGGCTTTCCCTGCATGGGTGGCCAGCAGCAAATACTACAATAAATGTGCACCGCTATGTTGTAACCAAAGCTTTAGTAGCACTGGAAAAGGTACATGGGGGAAAGCAGTCTTGCTCAGGCTGCTGTCTGAATAGGGTTTAGTTCCTATAGTGCTTAAAAAGCCTGTCTGTTTAGACTTGGCCTGAACCCAACACAATTAATATTGCTAAGGACAAAAAAAAATGTTTCATTTTCAAAAAAATGAAAAATATGGCACCTGCACAGAGCTGGAGCAATAAGCGTCCAGGATGCCAGGCCAGATCTCTAGTGACTCCCTGCATGAGATGTGAGATGACATGTCTTATCACATGACAGAATGTTGTAAGCCTCTGTTGTAAACAAGCAATTGTATAATATTTAGCTCTCTGGTCTTCAGTCTTAAAGCGACAGTTCACCACAAATGAAAATTCACTCATTATTTACTGTGGTTACATGTTGTTTATCATTTGAATCAAGTCGTTATTCTCTGATAGTCTTGCATTCCTCCCATTTAAAATATGATATAAAAACTCAACAGCAAGGAGGGGGTAAAGAATAAATGAAGCACAAATTGTTGACTTTCACACATCTTGTGACCAATAATAAATTTCTGGATTGAGTATGCAAAAGTGTACTTGTGATGGGAAGATTTACAGCAATTATAGAGTGGAACAGTTTTCAGCAGTCTTGGTTCCGGAAGTGTTTTTCCCTTTAATTTTTCCATAGGGATTTCTTTAAAGTCTTGATAACAGCATTCTAAATCATGAACCAAACTAACCAGCTCCAAGGTGAATCACAACATTACAAGCTTTGATTTGAAGCAACAAATTATTTGAAAATCTGACAAAAAGACAAAGGGACAAGACTGTGGGCTTTTAGTAAGCGTGCAATGCACAGCTCTATGAGCAAAGACCCTGTGCTATATATTATCCAATTTTTGTGAGAGCACTAATTCTAAGTGCAATTTTGTGCCAGCGCAAAGTGCAAGTGGAGGTGGGTGGGAGTGTTTGTGCTATCTGTGGGTGTATGTGCACAAACTGGGGGTGTATTGTATGTAAATGAAGTGCCGCAAAGCGCAATTAGCTATTTTCCTGAGAAATAGGTCATTGCGCAAAAATGCTTCAGTACCACGTCTGTTTTCAGCACAAAGTCCAAATTTAGTTCCTGCATTTGCAGTTTGGAGGTTCCACCAGCAGGTGGTAATAAAGTTAATCTTCAAACTCTGAAAATAAAGCAGAACATCAAATTATGTCCATGACGATCACTGTTGTAGCTGTTTTAATAAAAAAAATATTAGTCAAACTATCTATAGATCATGGTATATTTTTCAATTATTATTATTATGTTTATATTTACAATTGTATTTATGATCTAATTTACAGTATATTCGTATTTTTCCACCTGTTGCTGTAGAGTGATTATTAAGCCATTGCAAAATGGGCCGGTGGAAGAAGTTGGAAATGGTAAAATGTTTGGATTTGGTATGATTTTTTTTACCACTTCGTTATTTTGATTATATTTTAATTTCGTTTGAATTGTAATTTCAATTTAGAAATATTTTTGTTTACATTTTTTCATGTTTCAATAAATGAATTAAATTTTTCCGAATTTAAATTGACCGATAGAAGTGAAGTGCGTGATTTGTGTATCAGTAGATGAAAATGATTAATAACACTTACATTCTCTATATTACATTCTCTTTAACGGAGCCTACATCCATATCCTGAACCATATTTTCCATGTGTACAAAAGAAGCGTTTCACATTCAACAAGGACGCAGTTAATTTACAAAATAATGTAAAGTCCATATTCCTATTCTTCTAATGTATTGCATACAGTCCATTTACTCTACCAACTTCTTATGAATTTGTTGTCTTTGTTTATATTGCTGGTGTCTGAGGGAATGGACTATATAATAGGATGCAGAATAGGTGACGGAGAAGAACCCCAGAATAAATTGCACTTGACCCAGCCCATTAGCGCCTTGCGCGCCTGATTTCGCCAAACTCACTTGCGCCTAGACTTAGTGCATACTTGCACAAAAATACCAAAACTTCATGGCCATGACCACTAACTTTGCACTTATGACTTGTGGCATAGCGCTACTCTTAATGCTAGTGCTCTTAAAATAGGGCCCTGTGTATGTAACATCTTTATTGAGGGAATTAACTACAATCCCATGAAACACTGCGCATGAAGTAATTGAATTTAAAACTACGGAAATAAATAAAACTATTGATATACAGTCGTTGATAAGTATAGATATAATATATTTTAAGTTTATTACAAAATAGTCAGATAAATTCAAATGTATAAGTAGTTTGAGAGAGTAGGAAGGCCGACTAGATTCAAAGTGTGTCCTGGGAGTGGGCGGTTGCTTCAGAGCTTGTTTGCCGCAATTGGTTTGCTGCAATTCTCTGACTGGTGGAACACTTCTCTTCAGGATTAATGGGTAGTGTAGTTCTTCATCAGGAATTCCACTAGTAAACACATTTTAATTTTTTTTTTAATTAAGTTGAAATATCTTGGACTCAACAGAAGCATATCCCACAGATTAACAACCTTGGATCTCACGGTAGGTATGTCTATAAAGGTTTACATATAAGTTACTGTTTTACTTCTGGAACTAGGCTGTTACGCTATATTACATGACACTCTGGAATATTTTATTCTGACTGGTCAAAGCGTTTTATGGTCAAATATTTTAGTATAATGACTGCTAAACTGTATATTTGGCTGTTGCCCCTGCCAACCAATAATTTCACTTTAAATATGGTGTTCAATTTAAATATTAAGTCAGTTAAAGTCAGTGGCTGTGTACTAAGCGGGATAATGTGCAGTCAGCTGGTCATTATTGCATCATAATAACCTTCATGTTGGGGTCCTAATCACCTTGTCTGGGTTTTCTTTGCAATAATGACCAGCTGATTGTACAGTTACCCTTACATAACATCTTCAATTTTGAATGGACTACGTTTATGGCGCTTTTATCCTACTTTTTGAAGCTTGACAGGGTGACGCACTGTCCATTTTTGTTGTATGGAAAAGAGCAACTAGAACATTTGTGGTTGAGTAAATGGTGACTAGCTATTTGCTGCATTGTGCAGTAAAAACAAAGTGTTCCATGATGACCACAAGACTAATGAATAATTTTGGATGGTTGGATGATGGTAATTTTGAGAATGTATTTTTTGAACATAGATCACCGGGCTCATTTCATTGCTCATTAATGTTCCATCAGTCCTCCCCACATGTCCCCCTGGTGACTATTTAGTGTTTGTGAAGAGCCCTGCGCACCAATTACAGGCCATCGTAATTATAGTAACCTTGCAGTGGAGACATAAGGGCCCCTCCTACCACAACCACAGCTGTGTTTTACGAGGACATTTTTTTAGGTTACAAACTGGTAATTACAAGGGTGTTATGCTATAAATGTGGTTTATGAGGATATTTCTAGTGTCCTCATAATTCAAATAGCTTAAAAAAACATAATAAACAATGTTTTTTTGTTGTTGAAAATTAAAAAATGCAGAAAGTTTTTTGTGAGGGTTAGGTTTAGGGGTAGGGTTAGGATTAGGGGATATAATCTATAGTTTGTACAGTATAAAAATCATTGTCTATGGAGAGTCCTCATAAGGACAGCCGCACCAACATGTGTGTCTGTGTTCACATGTGCATGTAACTCATGTATGTCCCTCTTGTTTAATTAATGTTTCCAGAGATTTCCATGTTGAAGATGTGTAATGCTTCATTATCACTGAAATACACCTATGTGTTTTAACTGTGCTGACACAAACACTTTTCTTATTTAATGGAATATTCCGGGTTCAATACAAGTAAAGCTCAATTGATAGTATTTGTGCCATAACACTGATTACCATTAATATTAAATTTTTATAAATATTTGACTTGCTCCTACTTTTCTTAAAAAAAAAAAGCACAAATCTGGGTTTCAGTGAGGCAAGAGAATGGCATCAGTCGGTAAATATTAAAATACTCACTGTTTCAAAAGTATAGCCACAAGACATTAAAAATATGCGTGTTAACATGATTTAAGTGTGATAAAATCACTTACTAACCTTTTCTGTGTGAAGTTATAGCCAATTTTACAACTTTTATTGCCATGACTATGTAATGTCAACAAACCCTTAAAGCCTAAAATGACTGTAAAAATGACAACTTAAACAACTTTACAGCTCAAATAATACATGAATTTTAACAGAAGAATTAATGTAAGTGCTTTAATAAAATTGTAAGCTTCACATTTCCACCTTTAAACCCTCCAAAAATTGGCCCCATTTACTTCCATTGTAAGTGTCTCATTATAACCTCAACTTTTGCTTTTTTAAAGAAAAGATGAGATGAGTCAAAATAAATGTTTGTGGTAATCAATATTCCCACGAATGCTTTCGATTAAACTTAACTTGTATTGAACACGGAATATTCCTTTAAGACCCTGCTAAATCATTTGACGAGCCCAGTTGTCTTTTGTGTTTATGCATTTCCTGTTGATTAGCCAATATGCTGCTTGCTAGATGGTGACACATAGTAATAAGTGAACATTTGAATGGATAACACTTTTTGTAATGCAAGATGATTAATCAATGTTTTGGTTCATTTTACAGAAGACAAATATTTAAATGCATATACCTTCTAAAAATAAATTTTGTCAACTTTTTGGACTACACTTGCATAAAGATTTCCTCAAAGCTAACAGATAAGTACTAAAAGCCAAAAAATTCCAGTTTTGATTTCATTTAAGTTTTAACTGGAATTATCACAGACAACTCAGTGGTCATATTGACAGTTTGTGCTGTCTCACACATTGTTATCTGGAGTTTCTGTACAAATCAATCGTTTTGCTTTTTCTCTGTCTTTTACTGTCTTTCTCTCTGCATTGCAGCTCTGCTGTTGGTGCTATAGTTAAACACTAATGTATATTTCATGTACTTATTTCTCCTGCCTCACTGATTGTGACGCAGAGTGGGTGGTGAATCTTTCCCTCAGAGTGCCATGTTGCTCACAGCTACACACACACACACACACAAACACACACACACACACACACACACACACACACACACCTATATACCAAAATGAGAGGAAGCATGAATCTCATCCCCATCGGCATAAAGCAGAGTAAGAGGCCCTATTAAAGGAGATAAGACTGTTACATATGACCCAGGGCACCACTTTTTACTCCCTTCTGGAAATCATATGGAATAAAAATGTATGAAACGAGAGGGGTGGAAGGAGTTGAGTGTGTACGAGAGAGAGTGAGAGAGGTCATCAAAGGTTTTCTAAGCAGAGAGTGATGCTTCATTGAAAGTTGCAGTCATGCTGAGTGCTGCCATATGATGTCTGGAAACAAAACAATCTCAAATTGGAGTAGAATGGAATGGAGTGCAACATGATTGGATCTGTCTTTCCCGTACAAGAAGAGAACATCTGAGTGACAATCCCACCTTCTGTTCAACATCTGCATGTGCATGTCAGTGTCTCTATTCTGTCTAGGATGCAAAGCTGTAGCGAAAGCTTTTGTCTTCACTTTGGAATACATTATAAGAGAATAGATTTGTATTTGATCATTGATTTTAAACCTTTATAAGACTTAAAATGATATAGAACAACACTCTATCTTTCTGAGTGTGCTTTACCGCCAATATAACAACATACAAGGTATATCAGAGATCCATTAAACCAGTGGCAAGACCAGAAATCCCCAAGTGAATGGTAAAAGAAGGTGGACCACAGTTGTGTGCATACTCGCTAATTTATTTGTGAATGTATTAAAGTTTACCTCTTTTCCATAACCTATCTGAGGTTTTTTTTTCTCTCTTTACCAAACAATTTGCAATTTGGACTAGTGCTGCTAACCAGCCAAATCTTGAAAACCAGTGTTGTGGCCTCGTCCTTGTATTAAAACTGTAGATGTTCTATGCGTCAGGTAAACACAGGCTGTTTCCGCAATTACTGAGGAAGACTGTCACGGTCCTGTCACTCTGTCAGTCTGGGTTTTTCATGTTCGGAGCATGGTGCCTGGATCCTGACTTCCCTATCTGGTTAGATTTTGGTTGGTGTCGTGATCCAGACATGCATGCTCCATGTTCTGTCTGTTATTGGCATGAGTGCATTGCACTTATGTCATTTTGGCAGCATGTACTTACGTCAGTCGTTTATGTCTGTCTCTCACAACCATGGATGTGCTTCACGTTGCGCGCCCGGGTCGCGAACTGTCTTCACGTTGTGCTGAGGTTGGGTCACTTCGGTCTGTGTGTGGCCGAACTCTTGCAAAGGTGTCCTTTCTCGTTTTGTCGCCTGTTGTGTGCATCGCGTGGTGTTTGCCTCGCAATGTACGCTCAGGCTTTGTCTAGTGTGAGAATGCATGGCATTGCTTTATAAGCGTTGCCATGCATTCTCTCATCTTATCTGTCGGTTGGCATGAGCACATGTTGCCTGTTGTCTTGGCGATATGCACTCATGTAATTCGGGTGTATGTATCTTGTGAGAGCACGTGGCTTTGTTTTGTTTCTGTATTGTCACGTCTCTCAGTCTTGCATCATCACCAGCTTCCTTGTTTGCCCATTATAAGTTAATTTGTTGCACCTGCCCTGCCCATTAACCTGTTTGATTTCCTTCCCTATTTTAGTCTCCTCGTATGTGCTGTCCAGTGCCAGTTCCTCTTGTATCATGTCCATGTCGGTGTTGTTTGTGTCCCTGCTCCTAGTTGGTCCTGGCTGATCCTGTACCCAGCTCGTCTGCCCCAGCCCAGCTTCAGTGGGCTCCAAGCCTGGATTGTGTATTTCCCCTATGGGGTAGTTTTTGTTTATTTTTGTATAAATAAATCCTTTTGTTTTATCACTCTGCATTTGGGTCCTGGCTCTCTGCATATCTTGTGACAAAGACAGTGGTGCAAAATAGCATTCATCTACTGTATGTTTAGTTAAAATACTGAGTCACCATGCATTTTTCTTCATATCAAACATCTTATAGGCTCCCTCCCACCTGTATCAGCTGGTGACTCATTGTGTATGTGTGTGACATGAGTGTGCTTTTAACTGTGTTAGAGTGCTGGCAGGTTAGTCTGAATTGGACAGGCGTATACAGTGATCCAAATGTCTTTACATCATTTACATTGCTGTCATGGCAGTACACACTTGGAGGTATATCTGGAAACACACTGGCAGGGCTACACAGCATGCCCTCATCAAATGGTTCTTTCAGTTCAGGCGTGTATGTGTGTGAGAGAGACTAAGAGAGGGTTTTTATCTGTGAAATTTGTTTTATGTTGTTTGAATGCCAAGTGTATTTTTTCCAGCAAAAACACTTGGAGGGAAGAATTAAATCCACCTCCAATGTCATTACATTTATACAAAATAAACATCCTAATGATGCTCAATTTGCCGAGCCAGGACGAGGTGCAGACTAAATAGAAATCTAATAACTCAGCAGCTCTCTTGCTCCTGGTGGCCCACTCTTAATACACAGCAGAGAACTATGCTGAGATGGGAAGAGAGAATAAAGGAAGAAGGTAAGAGTGTGGACAGATAAAATGAGAAGCATAAGACCTCAAGACCTCTAGACAGACACAAAGAAGTTTAAGAAGTGGGCAGGGTAATACTTTGAACAATTAAAAGGAGTCACATCATTGCATATAATTTTTTTGCTGTTTTTTGTCAGGTCAAATATGGTTTGCACTGCCCAATTAATCCTTCAGTAACAGCATTTTGTTGTTGTTGTTGTTGCAAAGCCTGCATTCCACCATGACAAGTTCACAAAACAAATGACGCCGAAATGTGCCGCTCAAGATGTTAAAATAAAGCCAGATCAGGGATCTTGTTAAAAATGTAAGTGTAAATAGCAACAAAAAGCATCTTCTCAAGTGCAAATAGTGTTAGATGCTATTTCCACCCCGGTGCAAATAGTGGCAGATACTATTTACAACCCTTATTAAATACTAACATACAGCATCACTGCAGCGTGTTTATTTAGAGTCCCAAAGACACCCTACACCAACACCTACCCTTAAACGTAACCTTTACCTTACCTTACAAAGTTTTACCATGGTTTTACTACATTAACCATAGTATCACCATTATATTTTGTTGTAAAATCACAGTAACCACAAAATTGAACATGATTAATATATTAACACCATATTATTGTAGTAACACACTCATTGTAGTAATACAGTGGTTATTATAAATAGTCACTCCATAAAACGTCAGAACATGCAGAGTAGTAGGTGCTAAACAGCCAGGAACAGCACATGGTTTAATGAAATTTTATTTTCTTATGTTATAAGGAATAATAGTCTCTATTCGGCTTTCTACTTGTTGCATCAACGTAGAAGTATACAGTAAATATGGACAGTCATGTGTTAATGCATTAATTTAGATGAAATCAGAAGCTCAGTATGAATGTAGAAGCTCAATAAAATAACTTTTTAGATTGGCGAGAGAGTTTTGATTTTTAAAGTCAGTATGTTTTCATCAGTGAGTGAGGGTATAATAAAAAGACACTAACCATAATCACTGGTTTATATAAGGGTAAGTTTCTTGCTGGCATGCTGTACAGAACAACTAAGAACCATGGTATGGTAACTTGATATTAAATATATATTTAAATGTATAGGTCTTATTAATATTCCTTTCATTAGGCTACTATGAAAATTACTCTAATTAATAAACTAATACATACATAATACGCAATAAACAGCTAAGCATTGTATAGCTTATATGAATGTACTAATGTTCACGTTAACACGTTGTCTTGTATTACCATATATAGCCTACATAAGAATGAATGGTTATTTGTTTTATTTGTGTACTATAATGTGCTTTTCTGTGTATAGTGAAATTGTTTACCTACTTAGAAATATAAATTGAAATGAAATTATTTGATATCATGAGAAAAAGGCACCATCGACAGCAGTAAAAGGCCAAAAAAATAAATAAATAAATAAAATAAATAATAATAATAATAATAATAATAATAATATATATATATATATATATATATATATATATATATATATATATATATATATATATATATATATATATATAATTTTATATGTTTTTATATAATTACGGGACACAGTTGTAAGGCATCTGCAAAGAGCATCAAAAACTAGCACGGGTGCAATAACATGCAATATTTTCACAAAGTTTAATCGCCTAAGTTCAATTTAAATATATATATATATATATATATATATATATATATATATATATATATATATACGTTTAGCAGGGAAATAAATTGTGCATTAGCATTAGACGCTGGAAATGTCCCGCCCCTTACTGAAATGGAAAATATGATTGGTTAGAAAATATTCAATCATGTCTGAAATTAACGTTCTGATTGGTGGATCAGCTTAGTCGGACTGTCTGTTTTGCCAGTGCCATCAGTTGCGCTCCCGCAACTCTGTGCGCGTTTAGAGAGAATCTCTGTACACTTACATATACACAATTCACTTATCGGTGTTGCGGCATCGCATTTTTAAATTGAAAAATTTCCGGGTCAAAGCCTACTCTTTGTACTGACGGCCATACGTATCATCACTTATTTTAGGTGGGTATACGCAAAATCCTAACAAAGATAAGTGGGCATACGGAGTATGCCTGCATATGCCCAGCCCTAGACTATACTACTGGAGAGAGTGACATGAAATGAACTGTGCCACAAGCCAAATAAACCTCTCCTGTAATGCTGAGTCCAGAACATGCATGCCATCTCCATTTAGCAAGTGTACTCGTACATTTACTAATGTAAAATTCACCACATTAAGCTTCCCTCTAGTAAGTGGCGAACCCTGGATGAGGTAGCATATTCGACAGAAAGCTGTGGCAGTCCAAAACTGTTTATCTAATTACCGTAATGTCAAAAGTTACATACAGTACAAAGGGTTTTGCACTTCTTCAAGAATTAACATTGATGTAAAGAGTTTGCAGGTTGATGAATATAAAAACCTGTGTAACTGCAAATTGAAAGATTAAAAAGGCCGACTTTTATTAGGTAACTTCCAACCTGGTCTCATAGAATCATGTTCTTATACCTACATTTTTGCAAAATAATTTTTACGTGGCTTGTTGTGTGTACAGTATCAATGCAGGTTTCTTATGAAATAACCACTAGAGGTGCTACAACAATGACTTCCATTCCCTTTCACAGAAATCACAAGTAAAACAGCAGATTAATAGTTCATAAACACTTACTTTTTGCTCTGTTGCTTACATAATGCTATCTTATGACATCTAAACACTTTTACTATAGCAAATGACTTGTAAGAAGATACATTTTAATGTTTACATTACAGTACTGGAGTACGAGTACTGAATCGACACGCAAGTCAAAAGTGTTGTTTTTCAACGTTTTACGTTTTTCATCTCAAATTTGCTTTTATGACACTATCGGTTAGATTTAAGGTTTAGGGTAGGGATGCACTGATATGAAATTTCTGGGCCAATACTGATAACCGATAATACACAGCTCTCTGTGGCTGATACGAATACCGATAACCGATGTTTAATTTAAAAAAAAATATTTTTTAACCTTTTAACCTGGAACTGCTAGCTAATTAATTAAAAGCTTCTCATTTGAAAAATAGGTGTCATTTAAAAGCTTGGAATTTGGACTTGCTGCTATTTAAGGTTTGGCAGATGTAACATGAACTAGAAATGTTCCTATATTTCAGATGAATGCTGATTTGAATGACAAACATATTACAATACACTTGCATAAATTGTATGGTGCCCATTCTGTATATGAGTATTTACAGAGGTTAATGAGTTAGAGACACGCATCCGAAAGCTAGTGGAGGTCAGTGAGAAAGAGAAGTCGGTAGATACTATTTCGGATGCGGGTAGAACAGCGAGCAACAGACACACTATGGTTCTGGCTGTAGAGCCCTGCAGCAGGGCGTTTGGGTGACGTCTCGGGGGCATACTCGCTCAACAAAGCGACACCACTCTCCCGTTCATGTTAGGGTTTCCAATCGATTCTCCCCAGTCAGTGATGCACCCACTGAGAATCGTGTTGAAAGCACCTTTGTTATAGGAGATTCTATTGTAAGGAATGTTGAAATAGAGATTCCAGCCACTATTGTTAAATGCATTTCAGGGGCTCGGGCGTCTGATATCAGATCAAATTTACAAGTGCTGGCTAAACGCAGATTTTCTAAAATTGTTATTCATGTCAGCATTAACGATGTCCGGCTTTGCCAGTCGGAGATCACCTTGAAAGAAGACGAGAGTAGAAGGCTACAGTCAGGGGAGGAGTGAAATATGTGTTGTCGAGTCAGACAATTCTCACATCTCATAGTGGATCAGACACCTACGAGATCAAAGGCAGATATCACGGGATTCACGTTCATGCACTCTTGCTGATAAAGTGGATATAATTTAAAAAGTCTTTCATTGTACCTGTTATTTAATTTAATTTTTAGTTTTAGTTTAATGAAGACACGTATTTTAGATATTTCAGAAATATGATAAAAATTGCATATCCCATACAGAGATCAAACTGTCAGAGTGTTGGGAATATTCACATATAATTTATACACATAAAACATGATATTAGAGATAAAAAATCAAAACATTTTTAGAAGAGAATGAAACATCACAGTTGTTTAATCCAATAAGCATTAAACTGTGTCGTCATGCTTGCAGTTTGTGCAGTTGGAAAAATCCAACATGCGCGCCTCGCTCTCACAAGACTTTTTTGGCATACGTCACCATGACATCACAGCAAGTCGGACAGATTTCTAACCGGCATGCACCTGCCGCTGATCAATGGTGATCAGTTCTGTGCAGAACTTGCTCATCTTAAAAGAGCCTAATGTTAAAGAGGTGTGTGAAATTCACTCATAGTCTTAATAGTGATAGTGTCAAGGTTTGTTGAGGAAGGACCCAAATGCAGAAGGCAAATTTAAGGGCTTTTATTAAAAGAACAAAACATGACAACGAACAGGCAGACAAATTCACAAAAGTACAAGACAATCTGGCAGAGACATAAGGGAAGAAGGCACAATACATAGGGAGCAAGACACATGAGGAGCAGGTGAAACTTATTACATAAACAAGGACTAAACGAGGGAGAGTAATGAGGGAACCAGGAGGCAGAGTCAGGGAAGGACATGGCAAGACAAACACAAAGCCATGTGCTAACAAACAAGACAAACTGACAAAAGTGCACATGGAACAACACAATGACAAGACAATAGAGCACATGGCAACAAAGCCATCATTAGCCATGTGCTCCAACAAAAGACAAGAACAGACATGACCGCATGGCAAGAGAACCGAAACCAAACATGTAGCCATGCGCTCACAAAGACAAGACATAGAGCATGAGTGTCTGGATCCCGACTCAGAAACAAGATGGAACCTGACCGAAGAGTCATGATCCAAACACCACGCTCTCTATATGGAACACAGACTAGACAGAAGAGCACACGGCAAGGAAAACAACCAAAGCCATGCGCTCACACAGAGACACAGAACATAAGTGACAGCATCCTGTCACCACAATAAACATGACTGACAAAGGTGACAGGATCCTGACAGATAGTATTTGACTAACTGGGGCCCAGGTCAGGAAGCAGACAAACTGGCAAATCCGAACATCTGCTAGCTGCCTTGAGACGTCACACAGGTCACATAAACTAGAAAATATAGAGACTGTATCACCTAGATTAACCCGAGTTCGAGGAATCTGTTGTGACCACGACACATCTTGAGACCTGCTCTAGGGGAACACCTGCCTGTAGAAACGCCAGGTCTGACCAAGGGCTGAAAGTCTGATGGCACTGTGGCGTGATGGTCACACGATGGGTGCCGTGGCGCCATGATCACCTCGGGACTCAAGTCTGCAGCCAGTGCTGAAGTGGTCTCATATGCATCAACCCGAGGGGGAGAACCGCCGCTAAGGATGGCATATGTCCCAGGAGCCTCTGAAATTGTTTTACTGGAGCCGCTACCTTCTACCTGAAGGTCTCCCCCTGCAGGCAAGGGGAGGACCTTGTACTGGTATGCTCATCCCTCGAAGGCAAACCGAAGACAGGATCTGTGTCGAGGAAGGACCGATACATGAAAGTACGCGTCCTTCAGGTTGATGGTCGCGAACCAATCCTGATGTCGTACTGACGCCAGGATGCACTTCTGCGTTTACATTCTGAACGGAAGCCTGTGTAAGGCCTTGTTCAGGGCACACAGGTCCAAGATTGGGCACGATCCTCACCCTCTCTTGGGCACGATAAAATAAGGGTTGTAGAAGCCCTTGCACAACTCGGATATGGGGACGGGCTCTATTGCTCCCTTCATCAGAAGGGTGGCAACTTCCGCCCAGAGGATGGATGCACCCTCGCCCTGCACCATAGTGGAGAGGATACCACTGAACCAGGACGGGCGTTTGGCGAACTGGATTGCGTAGCCGAGGCGAATCATCCCGATGAGCCACCATGAGGGGCTGGAGAGTTCTAACCAGGCCTCCAGTCTCCGTGACAGCAGCACCAAGGGGACAACTGGACTTCCCGTGCCTGGGCAGGGTGGTTCGTGGCAAGGCAGAGCAGGCCCCCACCTGGAAGACAGCCCAGGGGGTTCGTGCTGCTCCACAAGCCCGCAACGGTGGCCGGTGACTGGGGCGGGTGAGTGGCCCCAGAGACCAGCACACTTACCTGTTCACCTGGCTGTCTCTCAATGGAGAACGAGGAAACGGGAAGTACTCGCGTTCGCCTGATTGACCAGAAAGACTTCCAGCGCCTGGCCATTGCGAGTGCACTGGCCCAGGGAATGAGGAAACTGCTCTTTTATTGACCATGTGGGTGCCGAGGCCCAGAGGGCACTCAGCGATGTTATACTCACCACGCGCTGGCCCGGATGGTGGATGGCCATGGCGTGCAGGGCAGAAGCGGCCTGACCCACGGCCTTGTAAGCCTTCATCATTAAAGAGGAAGAGAACTTACAGGCCTTGGAAGGGAGCCTTGGTCAGTTGTGCCAGGTGGCTGTGCCCTGCAGGCATAAATGTACCGCTATGGCGTGCTCTACTTGGGGAAGCTCGACATATCCCTTAGCTGCTCCGCTGTCGAGGGTAGTCAGAGTGGATGAGCCCACGAAGCGTGGTTGGGCGGTAAAAGGTGCCTTCCACGACTTCATTAGCTCCTCGTGCACTTCTGGGAAGAAAGGCACCAGGGAATATCAAAATCCACAAAGGAGGCAGATCCTTTTCCTATTTGGCTCCTAAACTATGGAATAGTCTCCCTAACACTGTTCGGGATGCAGACACACTCACTCAGTTTAAGTCTAGACTAAATACTCATCTATTTAGCCAGGCATACACCTAATTAATCCATCAACTCACAATTAGGCTGCTTTAGTTAGGTCTGCCGGAACCAGAAACATTTATCATGATCTAGAACTCTGAGAAAAATTTAATGGCATCTACACTAATATTATTCTCTCAATCTCGGGATGCATTTCCCAAGGTTACCAGAGCCGGCCAGATCCTGCTTCATTCCTGCTTTGTGTCAGACTCCACTGCTACATGTCTCTGAGTGATGATGACTAAATGCAGCCAGTGCCAACCAGACATCACTGCAGTCTATTACGATGGACATCAGGGGATGAACTGATGTCAACTCCAACCATAAGACATGGGATACTTCATATGCCACTGCCTGAACCTTGGACATAGGATAGAACTCACCGAAATGACCTGCCGGTTGAACTGCGCTGCACCTCACTGATCTCTGCCTGCATCACCTTGGTCTAATGATGGACTATGCTCTTAACCCTCTGGGGTCGACGGACGCGCCGGCACGTCCTGCTGGATTCTTTCCTCATTACAGGGGAAACAACTTAAAATACTCCATCATTTTTGGGCATACAGATAACTGTAAGACATCATTAGAGACTATAAAGGGTCTACTTTTATTTGTGTACACTCACAATAACAACAAAAGCTTGTGCTTTTGTAAAATAAAGAAAATAAACAGGGTGTGCATTCAGCCGTCTCTGTCTTCGCAAGCATCTTTCTGAAATGCGTCACAAAAATGAAATGAAACTCCGCGAATATTTATCACAAAAACATGACACATATGTCTAAAGAAAACTTAAAATGTCTACTTTTAAATAAAATAATTCAAATTTAAAACAAATATTCTCCTGCAATGTAATCTGTATGAAACGAAGCGATGTACAGTTTCTCCTGGCTCAGCTAATTATACCTAATGTGATCCCACCCATCAGCAGAGCGTGCTATTCATACGGTAATGTGCTGAGGAGATCAATGCAAATGGTAAACGCCCCCAACAGTGCCTTAAAAAACATCAAGTTCATTCACTTTTCTGCGCGTTTGGAAGATGGCACACTACACAGGTGAGGAAGGTCCTGGATAGTGATGAAGAGTTCACATTTTCCTCAGAAGAAGAGCGGGAATCCGACGAGGAACATTTGCATTTTGAAGAGCGACTTGATCCAGCCGAGGATACAATTTCGGATGAGTAACTCATTTAGTTTTACTTACATATTAGTTGACATGCTATTTTATATAAACATGTACATATTTTACTAGTTGGACTATTTCCAGACTTGCCAGCCAGGATTCAGAGTATTGAAATTTGAAATATGTCCTAATAGGCAAGTTTTAGTTACATTTAAATGTTGTTTTGGCTAAAGCAGGTATTTAAATTGTATGCTGTATGATATAAATATGATAAGTAATATGATATAAAAATAACATGAATGTTTAGATTATATTTTAACTAGTGTTTATGCTGCCTTATTATCATCAATGAAGCTTGTGCTTGCAAATATCTGTTTGGGTGTAAATGTGTAAAATGTGCTGTAAATATGCCCATATTAGAAAATCAGCATATTAGAATGATTTCCGAAGGATCATGTGACACTGAAGACTGCAGTAATGATGCTGAAAATTCAGCTTTGATCACAGGAATAAATTGCATTTTACAATATATTCAAATAGAAACAGTTATTTTAAATTGTAAAAATATTTCACAATATCACTGTTTTTGCTGTATTTTGGATCAAATAAATGCAGTCTTGGTGAGCAGAAGAGACTTCTTTTAAAAACTTTAAAAAATATTAGATCTAAAAACTTTTAAACGGTAGTGTAGGTCTAAAGTTTTTATGTAAAGTCTTTATGTAAAGAAAATGTATAGTCAGATTACTTCTTTTAACTTAAACTTGATTTTGCGAATAAGCTACAAACAATACATTCAATCATTAAGTTTCCTCACATTCATTCTCTCTCAGGGGAGGGGTCTTTTTCTCCTCAGGTGTGAATCACATCACCATTCATGATCATCCACGCCTCCTAGTATATGGCCTTTCTAACACTAAAAGTGTCTTACAAAAGTTAAATGACTATATTGTTTTGTATGAATGAGTGATCAGATGGTTTTCACATCATTTTTGTAGCAAAAATTGTAGGCTATAAGATCCAGTTCTCAAAAGTCTTGTGAATAAATGTTTAGTATGTGTTATATGGCCTTATTTCAGTGACTTTACATTTTTGTTTTTTCAAAAACCACACATAAATGTTATTTTCTCAAAAATACAAACATGTACATACATGTTGTTCACATATTATTGTAGCCCAGTTTGTGCTGAATACAGTGTTATCAGACTTTTGCCATTAATATGTTTTTAAGCAACTGAAAAAAGCACAAATGTCAAGGAATGTCAAAACTTCTCCAGGGCCCAAAACACCCTCAGACCCCAGAGGGTTAAAATGGAATACATAGACTATCAATTAATTGCCACCAAAAGCCTTCATCAGCCAACTAACAAAGGACAATGCATCTATGTGAACTTCTGCAGTTAATCCAGGATGAACTTCAAAGACATTAGTCATTAATCTTACATTTCATACAAAATCTTTGTTTAAACACCGGCCCTTAACACTTAGTTTACTAATTTTAAATTATGACTTGCACTGCACATATATAACTAATATTGGCATTACATGCTGTTTAGCCAGAGGGGAACTGGCCCGCAGTAAGCCTGGTTTCTCCCAAGGTTATTTTTCTCCATTAACCAACATTTTTGGTTTTGTGTTCCTTGCCACAGTTACCATCAGCTTGCTCACTGGGGTACTAAATAAAATTATTATTTAATTCTTTATTTTTATACACAATTTACAATCATATTTATTCAAACTACACAATGATGGCTCTAAGACTTTATATATATTACAGTTTCATTTTCTGTTAATGCATGATTTTCTGTAAAGCTGCTTTGAAATAATGTGTGTTGTGAAAAGCACTACTTGATTTACAGAGAATAATCCTGAGAGAATAATGAACATCAAACAGCTGTAATCAGTCATTACACCAAAATGAGGTGATAAATTAACAGCATGTAACGAACAATAAACAACAAAACAGACAATACAAACCGTAATCCCTGTATACATGGTGTAATATTTATGCTAGCAATCAGACTGTGAGTGCAGCGTTGGTTTGTGTGATTATGTGCGTGTTCGCATTATGCTTATGCGCGTCTCATTCACAGCGCTCATCTGTGACAGTTCCACTGTATGACTTATGAAATGTGAACACAACAATCATAATGGGAATAGGTAACATTATACAGATCTAATAGTCATGAGTCATAACATTAGAAAAGTCTCAACTTGTCAAATACAACAAGCACATTCGTTTCACTCACAAACTAGTGTTTTTTTAAGCCATCTCAGGTCACTCAGTGAGAAATTTTTCTAGATCTTTGCACTGTGTTAAGTTGTATTTGGGCTTGTTTTAATCACATGCTGTTCTGTAAGTAACAATGTGCTATTTTCCACATTTTGTTTATGTTTCATAAGTAATAAGCGAAAATGATAGCCCCCAAGTAACACACATACATTTTTGTTGCGTTTCGTTTATTGCCTCATGAAACATGAACAGAATATGGGAAATGGCATGATGTTACTTAAAGCAGATGACTAAAACCAGCTCCAAAACAACATAACAACGTAACAAGGTGCAGAGATGTTGAAATAATCCTCACAGAGCAACATGAGCTTGTCTTTCACTCACACAGACATGTTGAATGCGCACACACTCACGCACACTTTTGCTTGGGGCTGCCCGAATCCCTGCCTGAAGGCCAGACGCCACAGGCAGTCAGAGATTCTCAGCCCACAAGCAGATAAACCATAACAAATTACTGGAAAAAAGATCAGCAGAAATTCCATTATCGGCGCGATAATAATATTTGAATTTTCCTGGTTATCGGCCAATAATATATTGGCCGCCGATATATCGTGCATCGCTAGTTTAGGGTAGGAAAGTAGGTAGGATTTGTTTATTTACATCTCAAAGCATTAATCTTAAAAACCTTATCTGTTTGGGATAACATTTAATTAGCTTTTAGTGCCACACAATTGGACATTTCACCTTGGAACTACCGTGACAGGTGTACTGTCATTTTGCAAAAATGTTGCCACAGTCATGTAATTTTCATGAGATCAGGCTTGCAATTTCTCTATAAGGAGTCAAGGCTTTATTCAACCTGTTAAACCGTAAAAAGACAAACTTGTTACTAGGCTTGGGATCGATGCCTTTTTCACGCATCAATAATTAGAAGATTTTCTGATAATTATTGATATATACATTGATTTTTTTCAGATATACTGTAAATAGGGCTGCTTGTTGCACAATAGTCTTTGTCTCTTCAGACGTATTTCTCAATACAACTTTGGTAAACTGTGAGCGGCAGGGTAAATCAAAGGGGGTTGCACACCACATGCATCTGGCAGATGACATGGCGCATTCTAAAATTCAAAACAATTATTTATTTTCTGCAAAGGTACGCACACACCGCCAACACTCAGCATCAACATTCTGAAGTGCCACGGAGCGCAAATCGCATAGTTTTCCATTAGTTTACCTAGATCACCAGAATCACCACACGATTTTTAGGGTTCCACCATCTCCAAAATTCTGATTTAACCCCTGAATATAAATAGAAACACATGCACACCAGAACCATTAAATGAGAAGAGAGATGGAAATGAGACTGATCTCCAAGCTGAGCCACAGAGCAATCCGCCTTTTCAGCTCTCACCGTCTGGAGCAGAATGAGCGTGATGAGCCGAATCAGTGCCACACACACACACATGTATACAAACACACACACACATGTTGGTGCGGCTGTCCTTATGAGGACTCTCCATAGACATAATGATTTTTATACTGTACGAACTATAGATTCTATCCCCTAACCCTACCCCTAAACCTAACCCTCACAAAAAGCGTTCTGTATTTTACATTAAAAAAAAAAAAAACATTGTGTAGTATGTTTTTTTAAGCGATTTGAATTATGGGGACACTAGAAATGTCCTAATAAACCACATTTATAGCATAATACCTTTGTAATTACCAGTTTGTAACCTACATAAATGTCCTCGTAAACCACACAAACCCACCCACACAAACGTAATCAACCACTTACACTTTTTCAAACACCAAAAAATGCATGTAGAACAGCAAATATTAGCCTCATACTTAAAATAAATAAATAAATAAATAAATAAATAAATAAAGTCTGTACTGCTCAGCACGAATGTACTTTTGTACAATAATCAGCTTATAGCAGCAAGTGTCTGTGTGGTCAAAGCGAAATAAAGTGTGATGAGGATGAGGACATTGTGTGGGCGGGTGGCAGCTGTGTGTGCGTGTGCCATCCTCACGAGTGGCTCTCCTCTGCAGTATCACCCTAAGCAGCTTTCTGCCTTCAGCTTTGGGCTGTTCTCTGGGTGTGTGTGTGTGCTGAAGAAAGACTGACAACTGCCAGCTCCTGGAGTGTTTTGCTCATTTGTGTTCATGTATGAGGAATCTCCAGGCATTAAAATAACTGGAATTCCTGAATCAAAATCTCAACATATACACATACAGTATAAACACATCAGGGTTCCCACATTTTTTAACCAATTCTTTTCCATGACCTTTCCAGTCATTCATTATTACTGGATAATGATTTTATAATTTTCCATGTCAGCCCTGATGAAAAGGCCAGATTAACTAGCATGCTATTCCCCTGCTGGTTTTTCTGGTAATGCTGGTTTACCAAGGAAGTCAAAAGGCCTTGTTGGAGAGTCGCGTGGCGCTATGCGATGTTCGGACGTGTGAACGGCGAGCTCTGCACACTTTGCTAGTTTTTAATACTTTTTGTGTCATAAACCTGTGAGATTCGATACACCCTGTTCCATAACTGTTCTAGGAAGACAATATCTCAAAGAATTCAAAATCCTCAGGCTCTGGAGACATTAAAAGACACTTACATGCTCAAGCCGAAGCCCCTGAGCGGCAGGCTGAAAGCCCGGGACTCAATTTTGGCCAGTGAGGTGAAAGAGATTCAGCATCAACTGTTAAACATGTCAGCAATGCTGACGAAGGTCATTGCTGACTTGGAGGATCCTGCTGTAATACGTCGATCGATTACTGCCATGGAGACGAAATTCACTGAGTTGGTTACAAGAGTGGCGGATTTTGAGAAACGGATTGATTATCTGGAGTCATCGGAGAGGGAATTAGCTGCTAACCTGCTAGCGATCAAGGTAGACTTGGAGTGTGTCTGGGAAAAGTTGGAAGACCTTGAGAAACGTAACCGGCGAAACAACGTCTGAATTGTTGGAATTCCTGAGGAAGAAGAAGGCTGAGATATGGTGAAATTCTTAGATGGGCTCTTCCCGAGTCTGCTCGACATAACAGGCCATAAGCTGGAAATCAAGCGAGCTCACAGAGTTCCGGCTTGGAGATCAGACTTGGAGGGAGACAGGCCCCGATCAATTCTGGCCAAATTTCTGAGATCATCTGATAAAGATCTAGTGTTACGCAAGGCAAGGAATAAAGGAAGGCTTTCTTGGAAGAACCACAGCATTTTATTGTTCTCAGACTTTGCAAATTTGACAAGAGAGAAACGTGATAGATTCAAGGAATGCAAGAAACTCTTACATCAACGGTAGGTCGCTTTTGCACTGATGTTCCCGGCCAAGTTGAGAATAGATACTAAGGATGGCCGCAAAATATTTACATGCCCAGAGCAAGTGATGTCCTTCATAAAGTCAGTGTAATGAGTAAGTGTGATACTCTCAATGCAGCTGAGTGGGACTGACTCACTGATCATTCACTTGACCGTCCGAGGAAACTGAGCGACTTTTTTGTTTCTTTTTGTGTTGATGCCGCCAAGCAGCTGGAATTTGTTTTGTAGAATAACACTACTTCGGAACAGTTTGTGGATGAATCTGCACATTCTTTGCGCTTATGCCTCCTTAAGTCATTTGTTGCACTCATGTAACAGCCGAGTGGGCTTCACTCACTGAACATTCGTTTGACTGCCCGAGGAAACTGAACAGCTTTTTTTTTGGTTTTTTTTGTTTTTTTGTGCTGGTTCTGCTAGTGGCTGGAGCTTGTTTTGTGGAGGAACACTCCTTCGGGACAGTTATGTGGATGAATCTACACGTTCTTTGTGTTTATTCCACATATTGGCTGGAGTTTGTTTTATAGATTATTTTCTGTTGTGTAATTCTGTCTCACAAAATTTGTATAGAAGCGCCGGACTTGAGCAATCCGACAGCAAAGTTGTCGCGGGGGCTCTCGTAGGCGTACACAGACTGTTTGAGTTTAGAAGGATGGATGCCAGCTGGTGCTGTATTTTTGTTTTGTTTTTTGTTCTGTGGGATGTTCGGGGGTTGATTGTTGCACCAATGTTGGAATGCGGTCTTTATAGTTTTATTTTTGACACACAAACAATTTTTTCTAATATGTCAAAATGTCAAATGTTAATATGAGTGGATTGTCTCTCACCACCTGGGATGTGAATGGGCTGGGGCACCCCATAAAAAGAAGGAAGGTTATTTATTTTCTTAAACGTAAGAAATATGATATAGTGTTTTTTCAAGAAACGCAACTTTCTCAGCAGGAAGCTGAACATTTTGGGAAGATATGGGGTGGACATGTTTTCTTTTGTGCTGGCTCAAGTGAAAGCAAGGGAGTCATTACACTGATAAATAAGCATCTACAATTCAAATGTCTCAAACAAATTAAAGATAAATTAGGAAGAGTCATTACTGTTTTAGCAGAAATTCTGGGGCAAAGGTTGATTTTGGCTAATATTTACGCACCTAACACCTAATGATCAGGGCTTTTTTGTTGATCTTGAAGGGATGTTCCAAGCTGCGGGCACCTCTCATGATATAATATTGGGAGGAGACTTTATTCTATTGATGGACCCAGTCCTTGATCATAGTGAAGCAAAAGTGTGTAAGCCCTCTAGAGCAAGAGTGCTGCTTCACAGGATGTGTAAAAAATCTTGGTCTTACATATATTTGGAGACTTTTGAACCCATCTGGTAGGGACTATAAATTTTTTTCATCAGTCCATAAGATTTATTCTAGAATAGATTATATATATATATATATAATAAATATATAACAAATGTTAAAGGCCGAAATCAATGTTTATATGGAGACCAACTGGTCCTCAGTATCCTCTGTGGGCGTGGCTTGGGAGGCACTTAAGGTGGTTCTTAGGGGTCGATCATACAGTATGCCTCATTCATCAAAAAATCCAAAGCATGAGAACTCGTGGAGTTGGAAGGGAATATTAAAAGTGCCGAGGCAGAGCTGAAGTGCTGAATGTCATCTGATGGCCTCAGAGAATTGACCCAATTGAAATACAGGAGTGGTGGTGGTGTAGTGGACTAAAGCATTGAACTGGTAAGCAAAAGGTTGTTGGTTCAATTCCCACAGCCACCACCACTGTGTCCTTGAGCAAGGCACTTAACTCCAGGTTGCTCCAGGGGGATTGTCCCTGTAATAAGGGCACTGTAAGTCACTTTGGATAAAAGCATCTGCCAAATGCATAAATGTAAATACAGATATAATACTATTTTGTCACAGAAGGTGGAGTTTTGGCTATTCAGGGCAAGACAGTCATACTTTGAGTTGGGGGACAAAGCAAGAAAACTTCTGGCTAGATATATAAAGCAGAGAGAGTCTTTTTTTTACCATTCCCTCAGTGAAATCTGCTGGTGGTGAAATTTCTACCTCAGCCATTGATATTAATAATGATTTTAAAGAATACTATCTCTATAGCTCCACATCTTCGTCTACTGATGAAGATATTAGAAACTTTGTGGAACCATTAGAACTCCCTAAACTGATGACTGAGCAAAAAATTCTGAGATAAAATTGGAGGAGCTTGGCGAGGTAATTAAGGCCTTGCCTACAGGCAAGGCTCCATGGCCAGATGGTTTTGCTGTTGAATTTTTTTTAGATCTTATGCTACAGTATTGACTCCACTTTTGCTAGGAGTTTATATGGAATCATTAAAGAATGGAAAGCTTCCGCCAACCATGACACAAGCTCGGATCAGTCTGATTCTTAAAAAGGACAAAGATCCAAGCGAGTGTAAGAGTTACCGTCCAATTTCCCTGATCCAGCTAGACGTAAAAATATTGTCAAAAATTCTGGCTAACCGATTAAGTAAAGTTATGACATCTCTTATATATATATATATATATATATATATATATATATATATATATATATATATATAGAGATCAGGTAGGGTTTATTCGGGGCCACAGCTCTTCTGATAACATTATGTGTTTCATCAATATCATGTGGTCGGTGGTGAATGATCAGACTCCGGTCACTGCCATCTCACTTGGCGCCGAAAAGGAGTTTGATATGGTAGAATGGGACTATCTTTTTAAGATTTTGGAAATATACAGGTTCGGAATACTTTAATTGGATGGATTAGGTTACTTTATACACACCCGGTAGTGGCGGTACAAATGAATGGATTAATTTCAGATTATTTTACTCTGGATAGGGGCACCCGGCAGGGTTGCCCTCTTTCCCCATTATTGTTCTGTCTTCCCTGGAACATTAGCAGCCACGATAAAAAGGGAAGATGATTTTCCAAGGGTGGTGGCAGGAGGCAGGAGGGACTACCCAAGATTTTGTTTTATTATTATGCATTTGGTCTCAGACATTTGGCTCACTGGTCGCTTCCACCTGAGAGAGCCCCTCCCTGGTTTTGTATTGAACAGGAAGTTCTTTCCCCTATTTTGCCATTGCAAAGCCTTTTTATGAAACTAATCGGAGAAGTTAAGTTACACCCCGTTATCTCGCATTTGCACTCGGTATGGACAAAGGTTTCCAGAGTGTTTAATTCGGACATCTATTTAAATGTTGCCTCAAGCATATGGCTGAACCCTAAATTATGTATTAATAAGTCCCCTTTTCTGCTGGTCAGAGTGGATTGTGAGGGGGGTTACTACACTCGGTGACCTACATGAGAGTGGAGTGTTGAGATCTTTTGAAAAATTGGTTCAACATTTTGGGATTCCCAGATCTCAGTTTTATAGGTATTTACAGCTTTGCCACCTGCTCTGTATTGTTTTTGGGAGTAGCATACATCCCCCTAAAGCAGCAGATACCCTGGGAGAGGTGATAACTGCTTTTGCAAAAGGTCATGAGGCATCAGTGTATTACTCCCTGCTAATTCAGAGTCTGGGGGACGGAGATTTAACTTCTATCAAGAGATTATGGGTGTTAGATTTAAACTTGGTATTGGAGGAAGGAGTGTGGGCTAGTATTCTAAAAAATGTCAAGTCTGTATCTAGAGATGCAAGGGTTCGCCTTATGCAATACAAGATTTTACATAGATTCTATTGGACCCCCTCTAGATTGTATAGGCTTGGTCTTAAAGACACAACCACCTGCTGGCGATGCCAATCAGTAGATGGAGACACAACCCATATTTTTGGGGGTGTGTTAAGATCCAAGAATTTTAGTTGAAGGTTCAGAGTTTTATATGTGACATTTTGGGCACTCAAATTTAATTTTGCTCCCAATATAGGGAATAAACATATAAAAAATTGGGTCCTAACCAGTGTTATGATCGCCAGACAAGTGATTTTAAGGGGTTGGAAGTCGGTTGGAGTGCCCCCATTTCAGGAGTGGTGCTCGGAGATGGGGAGGGTGGCGGCTTTCGAAGAAGGGTCATGTAGAAGACTGGGGAATTTGGATTTGTTTGTTGGGAAATAGGGCAGATATTTGGTGTTCTTAGAGGGTTCTCAGGGTGGAGCAATGGAGAGAGAGGAGTTGTTGTTAATGTGTGTGATTATTATATTTTTTATTTGTTTTGTTTTTCTTTTTGTTTTCTTTTGTGTGTATGTGCTCATGTGTGACCACAGGGGTGTTTGTTGAGGGTTGGGGTAGGGTTGGGGATGGGGATGGGAAGGGTTGGTAGTGGGAGTTAAATGTTGATTCTGTGTATTTATGTTTTGCTTTTCTGTGTTCGATGTAGGAACCAATAAAAAGGCCTCGTTGGGACACCAGCATACCAGCATCCCATGTTGTGGGCCAACATTCAAAACACAACAAATGCTGGTGACCAGCTATACTGTTTTTTTTTTCAGCAGCGAGTTACCATGTCATTATAGATATCATCACACTAAACGGTTTAACCAACCTCATTATAAATCCATTATCCAAAACTGAAAACTTGGAGCATTTTATACCTGGTTGCTATGGCAATAATCTCAGTCCAGCAAAAGCTGAGCCATGTTGTGATCACACTGTGTGTGCTGGGCTTGAGCTGTGGGTATAATGTACGTGTGTGCGCATCCTCCTGTATGATAGTACTGAATTTTCAGCCTGAATAAAAGTTGACAGAGCAGCAATTCTCTGGAGATGTATGAGTCTCTAAATTCTGACTGCAGCTCTGGCATTTAAGCAGATCAAGATTGCTGTACTTGTCTGCAGGAGAGGCTCTGAGACATATGCACTAATGAGTGAAAGTTATTCATCATTTTGCAGCTGCATATACAGCTTGAAATACACAGCGGCAGTTGATCACCTGGTGAAAGAATCTGTGTGTATTTTTGTACCAT
The DNA here is from genome assembly GCF_019703515.2 of Myxocyprinus asiaticus. NCBI lineage: Eukaryota > Metazoa > Chordata > Actinopteri > Cypriniformes > Catostomidae > Myxocyprinus > Myxocyprinus asiaticus. The sequence goes on along the minus strand of NC_059372.1, from coordinate 27,232,329 downwards.
GGAAAAGTTTGTATTCTCCTCCACAAGTGCAAAAGAACCAGTAAATCCAACGAATCAACAAGCAGAGTTGTTTCTTGGCACTAGATGAAAGTACGCACTCAAGTTTTTTTTACAGAGATACAGTGTGAAAAAGGCATGCAGGGTAGTGGTATCAAGCTGCGTGGATAAACATTTTCAAACAATTGCCCTTTGAGATCTATAGCAGTGTAGGCACACAAGTTTTTCTCTCTTGTTCAGTCTCTGACAAACACACACTCTTGCCTGTTCATGCATTATTCATTTATTCATATTTTTAGCTTCTTCAGGGAATGATTAGAATGCAAGAGCCTTCACACACATATATATGTATATATACACATACACATATATACATGTATACATCAGTATAAAAACTTGGGCAAACACTTCTATCAGTTCCACTTACTGGTTCACTTAGACTTTGTTGACACAGCAGCAGGATATGGTACTCATTCTTGTTTTAAAGAGCTAAATATGGTTACATTCACACACTATAAATGAGAGTGACAAATGCATTCTATGTAATCAAAACTTACTCTTTTACATATTTAGGACTCACATCCAGATTTTGAGAGTGCATTCTGTGAACCTTTACTGTGTGAACGGAACTGCATTGGACAGCTGTCCGTCACATCATGCAGCGCGACAGCTACTATGCACTGCACACATGCTTGTTTTGTGTTGCATTTTTTAAATGTGGGCTTCTGTCATGGTCTCGGTGAGTCCGCTGGTTTGTTCGAGTTTGCCATTACATGTTTTCTCTGTTTGGTTCAGGTGTCGCTGGCTCGCGTAATCAGCGTTGCCACGGAAGCCTTGATTGTTTCCAAGGTAACGCTGATCATTCCAGCTTGCTGTGAGTGAGCGGCACCCGATCGCCATTAGTTCCCTGACTATATTTACCTCACTCTGTTTTGTGTTTGTCGGTCAATTGTTGCTTGAGTCCTGTTGCTTACCTCTCTCTCTCTCTCGCTCTCGCTCTCCCCTAGTATACCCTGTTACGTGTTCTGTGTATTGGTTACCAGTCTGCGCTGTGTGCGCCGGGATTGTGGTTACCATCCTACCTGTTACCTCACCTCTGTTGATGCTTCTCCTGAGTTCCCCTCAGTGATACCTCTCTGCACCGGGACTGCTCCGCACACAACCACTACACACACAAGCCTACGAACATACTACTCTTTGAGGATTTCTCCAGGATCTACACAACACTACCACTATGCACACAAGCCTACGAATACACCATCCTTCTCCACGCTGCAGTTGGTGCTGGGGTTCCCCTATGGAAGCTTTTCCAACACTGCAGTGTTGTTAAATATCAGATCATTGTCTCCGCACTTGGATCTTTTGTCTCATCCTTCCTGACAGGCTTCTGCTAAGTCAGTGCAAGTTAAACAAATGCTGTACTCTACACTCAGTAAAAAAAAAAAAAAAAAAAACACATTAGAAGCCACTGTTGGTTAAGTAAGTTTTGACAGATGAAGTCATGCCACATTGGAACATTGTGTCAGTTGCCAGTTAGACTTCCCAGTGTAATGGAAGTCACCTGCTGTGTCTTTGTTCACTCATTCACTATTTCCTATATAGTGAATGGCAGTAAGTGCACTATATTAGCAAGGAGTGAATGAAATGAGTGAGTGAATTTGGACACTGATGTATACAGCGAGCATTGGAGAGAGCTCTTGAGCTATCACAGAAACAACTTTGTCACAAATGTACTTTTATTTAAGTACCCTACCTTACTTTGCAAAATAATTATACAAATAATAATACTTGTTATTCTTATTAAATAGTGTGTATGTATGTATATATATATATATATATATATATATATATATATATATATATATATATATATATATATATATATATAAATACACACAATAAATCTGTGATTCGCATTCTTTGTGCATATTGCCTCCTACTGGGCATTTATAGTAAAAAAAGGACTTAAATATTGTCTGTTTCTCAGCCACACCTTTCATATAGCTTTTTAAGATATTGATTTACTCACTGGAGTCTTATGGATAACTTTTATGCTGCCTTTATGTGCATTTTGGAGCTTCAAAATTTTGGTATCCATTCACTTGCATTGTGAGGATCTACAGAGCTAAAATATTTTTCTAAAAATCTTCATTTGTGTTCCGCATAAGAAAAAAAATGAGAGAAAATAATGAGAGAATTTTTGGGTGAACTATCCCTTTAAGGTGTATAGATGCAGGAAGATGCAGAGAATTATCAAGGTCTGTTAGTATGACTTTGCAAAAATCAGAATCGTACAATGGTCGGTACGATGTTGTGGTTACAACATTTTAATAAGACAACTTTTTTTTTTCATTCTGGTTACAATAAAACTTTTAAAGTTCATGTAAAAAGTACTGTCTGTGAATGTAGCCTTTTAAAACAAAACAAAAAAACAGAGAGACTAAAAACTCTGGGCTCCACATTACATGAAATCTTTCCTGCTTCAGTGTAAAACTAAAACACACACAGGGTTAATTATATGCCAATTGTTGGACTATTCCACAGAGGCACCCATTGCCATAGAAACAGATTTGAATAGCTGCTTGTGATTTGATGCTGAATGAACATGACTGTGAGTTTGTTTTATTATGTTTCAGGGAAAAATAAAAATGGAAGTTGGGTGCATGTGTGTTAGCAAGCAGAATTTTAAAGTCATGTAAGGATAAAATCAAGAGCTTGTGGAAGAATAAACACTGTAAAGAAAAAAAGACAGAGGGTGAAAAGGGAATGTCTAATAATGCGGAGGACAGCAGGGAGAAAGAGAGGGAAAATAAATGAGAGATGAAGATAAATGTGACTGATAAGAAGATAGGGTAGAAATACATAGAGTGGGCTACATTTATCCCCATCTGCCTTTTTTGCCCTTTCATATCTAAGTGGGCAACTGTGGAGTAAGGGCAGTGCCAGCAAAAGCATTAGCTGAATTGCCAGTAAAACTCCTCTTAAATGGCCCACAATGCTTCCTGAAGCTCAGCCAAGCAGAAGAACAGAGAAGATGGAGAGAGGGAAGAAAAACTGCAACATGGCCCTTAAATTAAAGTAAAACAACTAATTTCCTGCTCAGGGACAACAAGTGAATCACAGGGCATAAAGGAAATCATACTGAGACAAGGCTAACTGAGGTGTACAATTTGAAGTTACATTGGCAGGAGAACTCCGGAAGTTGTTTTGAAACTGCAAGGTAATGTAAGTAGCTACCGGGTGCAAGTGCAAAAGACACTTAAAAAATTCAGACAGAATTTAAATTTATGAGTCAACTACCCCTGTAACAGGTCTGGATGTAAGCACACTCATATAGCTTCAGCATGTGTAACACTCTCTCTCTCTGGTGCTCTGGTGTGGGCTTCTCTTATCGGTCGTCCCGAATTACTGCAACAAGAAACAGCTGTTTGACTTAATTATCACCCAGGGATGAACCGCTTCCCCTCTCCCTGGACGGACGCTCAACCATGCCCTCGCCACATACCCCCACTGCCCGACTCAGGCCAGGGAGCCATCTGGGCTGCCCACCACTCCCCCCGCCTTTCTGGAGAGGAAATCTGTAACAGCCATCTGCGCCCCCGGTCTGTGGACCACCTCAAACTTAAAAGGCTGTAAAGGCAGGTCCTAATGGATAATCCATGTGTTAGTATCCTTCATGCGGTGAAGCCACTGGAGCGGGCTGTGGTCTGAACAGAGGGTGAAGGCCCGTCCCAGCAGGTAGTTGCGGAGAATGAGGACTGCCCACTTAATAGCCAAACATTCCTTCTTTACAGTACTGTACTTTGTCTCTCTCAAGGAGAGCTTCTGACTAATGTACAGCACTGGCCGTTCCTCCCCCTCCACCACCTGCGAGAGCACCGCCCCCAACCCCTGTCTGAAACGTCTGTCTGTAAAACAAAAGGGAGAGAGAAGTCAAGTGTATGTAAAAGCAGCCTGCCACAAAGTACAGCTTTCACCTGCATAAATGCCTGTTGACACTGCTCCATCCACTTGACCGGATCTGGTGCTGCCTTTTTAGTTAGATCAGTCAGCGGACTGGTGACAGCTGAATAGTTAGGTACAAACCTACGATAATAGCCAGCCAGCCCCAGGAACTGTCTTGCTTCCTTTTTGGTCTTAAGTCTTGGGGAGGCTGCAATCGCTGTGGTTTTATCAATTTGGGGTCACACCTGCCCGTGGCCTAAGTGGAAGCTCAGATACCGTACCTCCACCTGCCCAATTGCGCACTTCTTCGAGTTTGCCGTAAGCCCTGCTTGTTTCAACAATCTCAGGACAGCCCGCAGATGTTGCAGGTTCCGCTGCCAATCATTACTGTAAATAATGATATTGTCTAGATAGGCAGCGGCATAAGCACCGTGCGGTCTGAGGATTCGGTCCATGAGCCGTTGGAATGTAGCCAGCGCCCCAAACAAACTGAACGGATGCGTCACAAATGGAGAAGGCTGTTTTCTCATGGGATATTGGGGTTAAGGGGATTTGCCAATAGCCCTTTGTCAAATCCAGTGTCAAATAAAAATGAGCTGTGCCTAACCTATCAAGCAGTTCATCAATACGACGCATTGGGTACGCATCAAATTTAGACATTGCATTAACCTTTCGATAATCCATGCAAAACTGGACTGACCCGTCACTCTTAGGAACCAGCACTACTGGTTGGACCAGTCACTGTTGGATTCTTCTATTACTCCCATCTCAAGCATTGCATCCAATTCTTCTCATACCAATTTTTTCTTGTGATCGGGAAGTCGGTAGGGATGAGTACGTACCACTTCCCTGGGTGTAGTCTCGATATGGTGCTGTATGGGGTTGGTATGACCAGGTAGAGGCGAGAACATGTCCGCAAACTCTTTCTGCAACTTGGCAACATCTGTGATCTAAGACAGTGAGAGGTGGTCTCCACAAGTGGTGAGATGATTGGCTTTTAAGTTCACCTCCAGCCTGAACTCCGCCCTCTCTGGAAGCACCATCACCAACGTCACAGGGACTGCACCCTCCATAATTTCAGGAGGTCGAAATGGTATATTTGACGTGCGTCACCTCTATCTGTTCGTTTTATTTCATAATCGAGATCTCCCAATCGAACTTACGTATCATATTTTTCAGGGTCTTATTAAATCATTCCACCAACCCATCTGTTTGTGGGTTGTAAACATTGCGAATCGATTTAATACCCAATAATTCATATAGTTCATGTAATGTACGTGACGTGAAAGTTGTGCCTTGATCAGTGAGGATTTGTTTTGGAATCCCCACTCGGGAGATCATTCTGAAGAGTGCCTCCGCAACACTGCATGCTGAGATTTTGCGCAAAGGCACTGCTTCCGGGTATCATGTTGTGTAATCCACCAGAACTAACACAAAGCGATGTCCGCATGCTGTCTGTTCTAATGGCCTGACCAGGTCCATGCCAATTCTCTCGAAGGGGACCTCGATTAATGGCAGAGGGGGCAATGGCGCTCTTGGGGTGGCCAGAGGATTCACCAACTGACATTCACGGCATGCTGCACACCACCTGTGAACATGCCCCTGAATTTTTTTCAAGTCCTCATACACCAGGAGGTTCACTGCAGGCAGGTGTTGGGCTGCAAGCTGGGCTTCCCCAGAAAATAGCGGCAGGAGGAGGGTAACCCACTGTGACCTCGGCCATCCCCAGTCCTCCGCCGTTCGCTCAAACAGATCAAGGAAGGCCTCCGGTTCATCCTGCGGGCCCCTTTTCAAAATGGTGACTGGAGGCATGGAGATTTCTGGGTCTGGGGTCGCAGCTGGACCTTCCCCCTGGTGTAGCAAGCTCCGGAATGCCTACCGGTCCTCCGCTTGAGCTCGGAGAATCACCTGGTATCGTTGATCTTGCTCTCACGGTAGCTCCAGCAGGACCTGGTGTTGGGCTTGGTGCATGCTGGTGAGGGATTGGATCACTTCCGCCAGTGGCAGGGACTCCATGTTGGCGTACAAGCTTCCTCAGAATTCCCGGGTTTCAGCACCAATGTAACAGGTCTGGATTTTGCAGAAATGAGGAAGCAGGGTTCAGGTAACATCACACTTCTTTATTCACTCTCAAATAAGTCTGTATAGGCTTAAGCCCACTCATATAGCTTCAGTGTGTGTAACACACTCTCTCTCTCTCTCTCTGGTACTCTGGTGTGGGCTCCTCTTATCACTCATCCCAAATTACTGCAACAAGAAACAGCTGTTAGACTTAAATATTACCCAGGGATGAATCCTTACCGCTTCCCCTCTCCCTGGACGAACGCTCAACCATGCCCTCGCCACAACCCCTTTACAAAAAGTAAGTGCAGTTTGCAGCATTGTGTGCTTTTTCACTGTACATTGCATTATCCACAAACAGCTTTTATAGTCATGACATTAACTTAACAAAGGCATAATATGAGAAAGCTTAAAGTTAAACTCATAAGTCCAAAGAAAGTTGCTAAATCAGAATATGATGTTCTGCCACGTGTGCTTCTCTTTTACAAACATATTCCTGCTGTGATGGAGCATCTGCCTCCCATCATACAATATTATCATTGCTTGGCTACATCTAGGCTCATGACAGGAGCAGGTGGCCGTGAAGAGGAGTGCAACAATGAAGCCAGATTGGCATCATGTGATGAGGCTTACCTGATGCTTATCATGCACTGTCACTGCTGCTATAAATCCAGTACTGCAGCTCTCCTGTGCCGAAACAGGCTCCCTGCATGATCAAGATGTCCTTTAGGTCAAGGTATGGAGTGACTCTAACGTCTAACCTCTAGTAATTTCTGCTCACTGATCTGTGTCTCACACACAACAGCAGCCACAAACAACTCAAGTGTCCTGCCATTCCTGACTGTCATGTTACATAAAATAATAAAATAAGGCCTTAAAACATTTGTGTCAAAAATCAGCACCACCTAGAGGTCATGTGGTAGAAATATTAATATGATTATTTCATATAGCATTTAAACAGACTAATCATAAATCAAATGAAAGCTCTCATTCTCAGGAATGCGACTGTATTGTTTATTTTGTTGCCCTAATAACAGAGTTTGAAAGATTTTCTAAATAATCACAAAATTAAATATGATACTTGTAAGACATAAAATACAAACGTATCTTTTATGCGCCGATCACTGCTGCTGTAATCCCCAAATAGCCAAAAACTAGCTATCTGCTTTTATCTTAGGCAGTTTTCCTAAAATATTAGCCATTTTGTACTTGTCTGTGAGCTTGCTTGTGTGAATAATCCAATGTTACATCTTAGATGTCCAGGTCAAAATGTGTGGTCCAGCAGGAAAAGCATGTTAAACAAATCACTGGAAATATATATTATTGACTATTGATGATAAAATGTTATAAATCATCGCAGCTTTCTAATGACACCTACTGTAGATTGAGCTTCTACTCCACTCAGAGGCCAAGATATTCGATGAAACAATGGGGGTGGTGCATGAGCTGAACATTTGACTGAATGTCTATGGACGAGCACATCTGTGAGGGCTAAATGTGCCACCTAAATTTCAGATCTGCATTTTGTGACTTTCTAGTACTTGCTGCCATCTAGTGGAATAAAATAAAACTTTTTGGAGGGAGATGGTGTGAACAAAATTACATGCTTACAAATGAGACAAAAAATTTTTTTATTCTATTCATCATAAGATTGTAAACATATACAATATTATTTATGAATAATTGGAGTCTTTTTTGTTAACTTCTGAAAAAATGAGACCAACTTTTGGAACTAAGTCCACAGGACGTGTAAATGGTGAGCTTTTAAAATTGCGTGTGAAAAATTGTCGGCAGCAGACCAAAAATGCCCCAGAGTTAAAGGCCCCGTTTCCACCTGGTATTATGATGTGTCTTGGGTGATCCGATCACATGTGGTCAGGTGAGACACATCGCTGTTTACACCTGGTCACTTAAATGTGTCTCCTGTGACCACTTGTGTTTGGATTTGGAGGTGAGGGTCTCTGTTTCATGACGACATACATCAGTCACTATGTCAGTGTGTTACTGCATGAAAATAAAGCGCAATAAAGTCAGAAAAGACAAAGAAAGTGGGAAAAAAAACGGTGCACTGTTTCTCCCAGATTCAGCTGAAATTTACTCTAAGCACAAATGCAACATGTCAAGCAGAATTTCCATTATTTTAATGGATAACCTGTATGTGGCAGGGTGGAGGACGGGGCCAGTTCATGATTCCGCACACCCGGCCCCTAATTAGGCTGATTAAGCCTAAGAGGAATAAGGCTGAACGGAGACGGCAGTGCGACAGAGAGAGAGTTATGGACAGCTGTCCAACACCTGTGTGTGTGTTTGTCTTTTTGGTTAAGTTCATTATTAAAATATTATTTATATTGTTAAGCCGGTTCTCGCCTCCTCCTTTCCATCGAATGTGTTACACTGGTGCCGAAACTCGGGAAAGAGGAGGGATGCGACATAATAGAGTCCTCGCCACTACCATCCACCCCAACGGAGCAGCCGCAGCCATCCGCCGGGGGATGGAGGAGCCCGGCCGCCTGAGAGCGGAAGAATGGCCGCCGACCACGAGGAGAGGAGGGGCTCCTAACCGACCGCCTGGAGCGGTCAGGGCCACTGCCAAAGGCGGAGGAAACCCCTACCAGCCACTGAAATGCGGCAGGGTCTGAGACCGCCGACCGTGAGCGGGGAGGGGCTCCTGGCCGACCGCCTGGAGCGGGAGACATGATCTAACAAAAAACAATTTTAAAAGGAGAAGACAATGCAAGATATATACATTTACACAGGCATATATAAAAACAAACTCTTCTTAACAAATATCCATATACATATGCATATAAATAAACACAACTATATATATAGATTTTGAAAAGAGCAAAGACTATCTCCAATATTCTAACAACAAAGAGTGTGTGTGTGTGTGTGTGTGTATATATATATATATATACACTGTATATATACACACACATATAATTTTTTTATTATTATTATTATTTATTCCCAGTAGGTCAGATGTTTACATACACTTTGTTAGTATTTGTTAGCATTGCCTTTAAATTGTTTAACTTGGGTCAGAATTTTGGGTAGCCTTCCACAAGCTTCTCACAATAATTTGCTGGAATTTTGGCCCATTCCTCCAGACAGAACTGATGTAACTGAGTCAGGTTTTTAGGCCTCCTTGCTCACACATGCTTTTTACAGTTAAATGAAGCTTAACATTGTCTTTGTGTTTGTTTTTGAGTTGCCACAGTATGTAATAGACTGGCATGTCTTAGGGTCAATATTAGGTCAAAAATGGCAAAAAAGAAACAGATTTCTCTAGAAACTCATCAGTCAATCATTGTTTTAAGGAATGAAGGCTATACAATGCTTGAAATTGCCAAAAAACTGAAGATTTCATACAAAAGTGTACACTTCAGTCTTCAAAGACAAAGGACAACTGGCTCTAACATGGACAGAAAGCGATGTGGAAGGCCAGATGTACAACTAAACAATAGGATAAGTACATCAGAGACTCTAGTTCGCAAGTCCTCAGCTGACAGATTCATTGAATTTTACCTGCTCAACACCAGTTTCATGTACAACAGTAAAGAGAAGACTCAGGGGTGCAGGCCATATGGGAAGAATTGCAAAGAAAAGGCCACTTTTGAAACAGAAAAACAAAAAGAAAAGGTTGAAGTGGGCAAAGAAACACAGACATTGGACAACAGATAATTGGAAAAGAGTGTTATGGATCTTAACCCAATTGTGGGGTCAGCTAGACTGTAAGGTGCGTGAGAAGTGCCCGACAAAACAGCCACATCTATGGCAAGTGCTAAAGGAAGTGTGGGTGAAATGTCACCTGACTATCTGGACAAACTGACAGCTAGAATGCCAAGGATCTGCAAAGCTGTCATTGCTGCACATGGAGGATTTTTTGATGAGAACACTTTGAAGTAGTTTAAGTTTTTTTCAAATTGTAATAGTAATTTTTCATGTTATTAATGTCCTGACTATACATAGTGATCAGTTGAATGCCACTTTCTTTCCATAAGAGCAAAATCTTTACATTATTCCAAACTTTTGTCCACCAGTATATATATATACACATACATACACATACATAAATATATATATATATATATATACACATACTGTACACATATATAAATATCATATTTACCAATATGGTGAAAAATCAAATTAAAAGCGAGTAGCTTTTAATGTATAAATCACAAAAGATTCCCTCTGTAAAAGTTTTTTTAGCCTGTCTCCACCTCACATTGAGCTTGGTATATATTCAATACAACATACAGTATTTTCAATGTATCTATACTTCTATGATCAGCATCTCTATAATGCAAGGCCATAAGGTATTGAGGGTTATTGGTTTGAATGTAATTTTTATGTTCTGCTAGTCTAGTTTTAAATTCTTCTTTGTCCTCCCAAAATAAAAACAACCACATGGGCATTCCAGCCTATACAAAACAAATGTAGTATTACAATTAATAAAATATTTAATGTCAAACTTATGACCTGATGTTACGTCTATAAAAGTATTTGTATTAATTTGTATTAATAATGTTTTCACAGTGATTGCAATTACCACATCTGTAGTTACCTGCTCTAGGGCCAAGCCAGGTTTTTCGTTTCAAAGAAGGGAGATGGCTCTTAACCAGTTTGTCCATTAAAGTAGATGCTCTCCAAAAACTAATACAAGGAGCCAGGCACATGCCGTGGGCTTTTTGGGCAAGCATCAAAGATTTTTAATATACATTATTAAACGCTGTGCCCAAAACACATTATACAGGTGAGTGTAATGTGGCGGAAACGATATAAAAGTAAATTGTTGCCTTAGAACCTACCAGTCAATGGAAACAATTATGTCACGGTGGCAAACTTCATGACCAAATTTTTTAAATTCAGGACAATAATATTGTTCATATCACACAAATACAAGATTGTAATATATTGAGCCGAGCATGTTTATGTCCATTAAATCATACAATGAACCATAGTGCCAGAAGAGCTTGTTTTGAAATACAGCAAAAAGAAAAAGAAAATACTGTAAGTTACTAGTTTCACTACATCACTCTTCCCACAGTTCAGAAACACTGGAATGGACAGCAGCAATTAACTAATCTGACCACCGAAGACAACTTCTTAACCTGAATGCACAAGGCAAATGAAACATAAACAAGGCAGTCAATATATATTTTTTAAACAGACACTGCGCCTTAATGTTAGAACTATAAAACAGACAGAGCATAACACAAGAAGGACATGATTGCCAGATCACCACTTCATAGCCTCAGACTAACCAGAAACAATGACCAAGTATCTATGACCTAGTATCAATAACACAGATTTTTAATAAACATATTAACTTGCCTTTACTGGAACACAAAATCCATGCGTCTCTCTTTGTGAATGAACATCTCCATCACTTTGTTGTAAAAGTTACCCACTTGTTTATGTTTCGATAGAATCTCTTTCTCAATTTTTAATTGAAATTAACTTTGCCAAATCTGTGTAGGTCGTCAATGCTTACATTATATCAATTTTAGCGCTTAATAATGCATTAGTTACCTGAACTTGAACGTGTTGACACAAAACAAAAATTTTGCCTATCAGATAGAGGGAAGGAGCTTCTGATTGGCTTACTCGTTTAGGTAAGCATGCTACCCGTGGTCATTTGTAGTAGCGGGCGTGATTCAGTTTGAATATATGTTTCCACAATATTCTTGAGTCCAATGATGCTTTGCGGGCAAAACGTCCGGTGAAGCGTAAACAATTGTTATGATATGTCCTAACACAGCATTAAAAATGACTTGAGAACAAATGATCACAGAATTATAGCGAGGCGATATTGTTCTTGCCCACCTATCTGTTAATTATTATGGGTTTTAGTTATTTTGTTAAGTTTTTATCCATCGATGGAATAACCTGAGCAGACTAACCTGAAAAGCTATGTAGCCTATTAGCGCCTTCACAGCTGTAAAGTTGGAAATTTTTTGAGAACTGTATATAATTATGTTTATTTTAAAGCACTGAGTCTAGTCAGAACCTGAAGAGTTTGTTGTACCAAGATTATTTACTTACTGCAGATACAAGGGAGGTCCAGACAGCAGGATGCTCGTGTGTTACAGGACTGGATTGCGCTACTGGATGTGGCCGTTATCTCTCCCCTCCGGACAGCCACGAAATCTGTCTCGAGTGCTTGGGACACCAGCATGCCAAGGCAGCTTTCGTGGAAGGGTTATGTTCTCATTGCGAGAACATGCCCATCAGAACGTTGTGGTCACGGCTCACTTCCTTCTTCATGAAGCAAGGAGCCATCGCGGCTGTTCCCCGAACTGCTCCGTCCTGGGCTGATGCTCAGCCGGCCGGGTCAGCAAGCACTGCGGGCAATCTGGATGTGGATATGGGAGCGTTTTCTCCGGCTCAACCCCCGCGGACCTCCCATCCCCCAGCACGCTCGTTCTATCCAGAAGAGCTGTTGAGCGATACAGGCGGTCCGCCTCAGGGCAGATTTAATGTATCATTCGCGGCTCGCGATGAGGATGAGCTTTCGGTTGCAGCATCGGATGGTGGGTTTCTGCTGTCGGAAGCGGAAGAATCTTCTGTGCTCCCGCCCATGGGTGGCAGAGCACAGGATGAGGCAGACGCTGAGATGGCAGATGTGCTTGCCCGGGCGGCTGCAAACATCAGGTTGAAGTGGAACCCTCCACCCTGCCCTGAGTGTTCGCAGCTGGATGATTGGTTTCTGGGCTCAGAGCGCGACTCACGGCCATGCCCCGCCCCGGTGTCTTTCTTCCCGGGAGTGCACGAGGAGCTAATGAAGTCGTGGAAGGCACCTTTTTCTGCCAGTACATGCTTCGCATGCTTGTCCTAACTACCCTCGACGGCGGAGCGGCTAAGAGATATGTCGAGCTCCCCCAGGTAGAGCGTGCCGTAGCGGTGCATTTATGCCCACAGGGTGCAGCCACCTGATGCGACCGACCAAGGCTCCCTTCCAAGGCCTGTAAGTTCTCTTCCTCATTAATGAAGAAGGCTTACAAGGCCACGGGCCTAGCCGCTTCCGCCCTGCATGCCATGACCATCCTGCAGGTTCACCAGGCCAAGGCGCTGAAAGATCTGCATGAGGGTAGAACGACCCAAGACTGATGCAGGAACGGCGTACTGCGACGACCTCGCCTTATGGGCGACGAAAGTCACGGCGCGCGCCCTGGGCCGGATGATGTCCACTCTTGTGGTCCAAGAGCGGCACCTGTGGCTCAACCTTGCGGAGATATGTGATGCCGAGAAAGTCCACTTTCTCGATGTGCCCATCTCCTAAGGGTGTTTTTTTTGGCGACACCGAGGATTTCGCCCATCAGTTCTTATGGTGAGGCCTCCGAAGTCCTGTGCCCCATCTGCTTCTCGCCAGAGCCATTCCTCTGCGGTGCCAGCCCCGGCTTCCGTACCATCGGAGCCCGTATGCCAGCCTCAGAGTAGAAGATCCTCCCGCGGGAAGTCGGCTCCATCTGCCCGTCAGCTGGCCCCCAAGAACCCCGGACGGGCTTCAAGGTGGCCCTGGCACGGGCAACCCAGGGATGTGGTGCTGGCCCCACCATCGCCCCTGGGCCAGCGCATGGTAAGTATTATATCGCCAGGTGCCCTCTGGGCCTCGGCACCCACATGGTCGGTAGAACAGCAGTTTCCTCATTCCCTGGGTCAGCGCACTCGTGACAGCCAAGCGCTGTAAGTCTTTCCGGTCAATCAGGCGAATGCGAGTACCTCCTGTTCCCTTGTTCTCCGTCGAGAAACAGCTGGCGAACAGGTAAGTGTGCTGGTCTCTGGGGTCGCTCGCCCGCCCCAGTCACCGGCCACCGTTGCGGGCTTGTGGAGCAGCACGTCCCTCCTGGGCTTTCTTCCAGGTGGGGCGCCTGCTCTGCCTTACCGCGAACCACCCTACCCGGGCACGGTAAGTCCAGTCGTCCCCTAGGTGCCGCTGGTGCAGAATCTGGAGGCCTGGTTAGTGCTCTCCAGCCCCTCACTGTGGCTCATCAGGACGATTCGCCTTGGCTACGTGATCCAGTTCACCAGACGCCCGCCCAGGTTCAGTGGCATCCTCTCCACTACGGTGCGGAGCGAGGGTGTCTCCATCCTCCAGAGCAGAGGTGGCCACCCTTCTGGCAAAGGGATCAATAGAGCCTGTCCCCGGAGCCGAGTTGCGCAAAGACTTTTACAGCCCTTATTTTATCGTGCCCAAGAGAGGGGGAGGGTCGTGCCCAATATTGGATCTGCGTGCTTTGAACAAAGCCTTACACAGGCTTCCATTCAAGATGTTAATGCAGAAGCACATCCTGGCATCAGTACGACATCAGGATTGGTTTACGGACATCGACCTGAAGGACACGTACTTTCACGTATCAATTCTTCCTCGACACAGACCCTTTCTTCGGTTTACCTTCTAGGGACGAGCATACCAGTACAAGGTCCTACCCTTCGGTCTGTCCCTGTCTCCTCGCATCTTTACCAAGGTCGCAAAGGCTGCCCTGGCCCCGCTGAGGGAGAAGGGCATTCGCATTCTCAACTATCTCGACGACTGGCTAATCCTAGCTCACTCGTGAGATCTATTGTGTGTGCACAGGGACCTTGTGCTTCAGCACCTTGACCGACTCGGGATTCAGGTCAACTGGCAAGCTCTCCCCTGTGCAGAGCATCTCTTCTCTCGGTATGGAGTTGTACTCAGTCACTCTCAAGGCACGTCTTATGACCAAACATGCTCAGTCAGTGCTGACCTGCCTGAAGACCTTCAGGCAGAAGGTAGCAGTGCCAGTGAAACAATTTCAGAGGCTCCTGGGACATATGCCATCCTCGGCAGCGGTTCTCCCCCTCGGGTTGATGCATATGAGACCGCTTCAGCACTGGCTACAGACTCGAGTCCCAAGGTGGGCATTGCGCCACTGCACCCGGCACGTGACCATCACGCCACAGTGCCGTCAGACTTTCAGCCCTTGGTCGGACCTGGCGTTTCTATGGGCAGGTGTTCCCCAAGAGCAGGTCTCAAGGTGTGTCATGGTCTCGAACTCGGGCTCGGGCGCCGTGTGCAACGGGCAGGCAGTCTCGGGGCTCTGGACAGGGCCCCAACTCCTTTGGCAACTGCTTAGAGTTGCTGGCGGTATTGCTGGCCCTGTGGAGGCTTTGGCCCTTGATTCAGGGCAAGCATGTGTTGGTCCAGACCGACAACACAGCGACCATAGCATACATAAACCGCCAAGGCGGTATATGATTGTGTCGCATGTCGCAACTCGACCGCCACCTCCTCCTCTGGAGTCAGCAGACGTTGAAGTTGCTGCAAGCCACTCACCTTCCGGGCAGCGGATGCGCTCTCACGGCAGGTAATGCTCCGTGGGGAGTAGGGACTACACCCCCACAGAGTCCAACTGATTTGGGAGAGATTCGGGGAGGTGCAGGTAGGCCTGTTCGCCACCCAAAAGTTCTCTCACTGCCCCCTTTGGTACTCCCTGTCTGAGGCTCCCCTCGGCACAGGTGCCTTGGCGCACAGCTGGCCTCGGGGTCCGTGCAAGTATATGTCTCCTCCAGTGAGCCTCGTTGCACATACACTATGCAAAGTCAGGGAGGATGAGCAGCGAGTCCTGCTCGTTGCGCCGTACTGGCCCAACCGGACTTGGTTCTCGGATCTGATGCTCCTGGTAGTAGCACCTCCCTGGCGCATTCCCCTGAGGCAGGACCTTCTCACTCAGAGGCAGGGCATGCTCCAGCACCCGCAGCCAGACCTCTGGAATCTCCACATCTGGCTCTATGAGTCGGCTGTATGCCATGAAGTGGTGTCTCTTCACGAACTGGTGTTCTTCCTGTGGGGAAGACCCACAGAGATATGCTGTCGGGTCTGTCTCCCTCTAACCTTAGCATAGCTTAGCCATAGCAGCTTACCACGACACACTGGATGGGAGGCCCTCACGACAGCGCGACCTGATCAACAGGTTCCTCAAGGGCACGAGGAGGTTGAATCCTCCTAGACCGTGCCTGATTCCCTCTTGGGATCTATCTGTGGTCCTACCTGCCCTACAGAGAGCCCCCTTTGAGCCCCTGGAGCAGGCCGAGCTCACTACTTTGTCTCTGAAGATGGCCCTCCTGGTGGCGCTCACTTCCATCAAGAGGGTGGGGGACCTGCAGGCGCTCTCTGTTATGAGCGAATGCCTGGATGCCTCACGTGATCTTGAGACCCCGCCCAAAGTTCCCACCACTCCTTTTTGGGACCAGGTGGTGAACCTGCAAGCGCTCCCTTCAGAGGTGGAAGACCCGGCCTTGTCGTTGCTGTGTCCAGTTCGCACCCTGCGATTCTATCTGGACCGCAAGCAGAGCTTTAGATGCTCAGAGCAGCTCTTTGTCTGTTTTGGAGGACAGCAGAAGGGGAAAGCTGTCTCCAAGCAGGGGCTAGCCCATTGGATTGTGGATGCCATGTCTCTTGCATACCAATCTCAGGACTTGCCATGCCCCTTGGGAGTCCGGGCGCACTCCACTAGAGGTGTTGCATCCTCCTGGGCACTGGCAAGGGGGACCTCTCTAGCAGACATATGCAGATCTGTGGGTTTGGCTACACCCAATACCTTTGCAAGGTTTTATAACCTACGCATAGACCCGGTTTTGACCCGAGTGTTACGCAGTAACAGCAGATAGACCGGGCGGCCGGTAGGGTGTACCACTTGCATTGCGCCTTTCCCCTTTTTCAAAGGTGATAATATGTGCCTTTTTGTCCACAATAGTTCCCCGTACCTGGTGAACCTCGGATGCCTCTTTAATTCTTAAGCACTGTTTGGTGACGAACTCAGCGGAGGAGTAATGACACCAGGCCCAGTACTCGTGGTATTCCCCTTTTCAGGTGTGCTTGGGCTCAGTGCTCCATGCATGGTGATTCCCCCTTGGTAATCCCGTATGATGAGTTTCCACTGTTTGGTTTCAACTTAGGTGAACCCTGTGTTTCCCCTCGCCAGAGCTTTCTCTGCCTCGGCCACTGTGGCTGCGTACCCTCTCTGTAGGTAGGGTTTTCCGGTGGTATCATTCCATATGTAAACTTCCCCATTGGTAAGTCCATGTGAGGTATTCTCCACATGTTAACCTCCCTCCAGTAGGATATGGTCTCCGTAATGCTCTCCTTCCTGCAGAGGGAAGAGCACTTTCCAGTGCTATTCTAGAAAGTGCTCGGTGGGAAATTGCTTAACAGCAAATCAGGAAAGGCACCGTCGGTAGCTTACTTGGGTAAGTGCCTCCTCCCCCCTTAACGGGACTAGGGAGATACCTTACCTAACTCGCTGGAAGGTCACGACGCGGTTGAGCTCTCGCTGCGAGGCATACAGCAGCTTGCCCGTGTCCACTCTTCCGTACCTCGTGACATGGTTCAGTGCCTGCAGCATTTCCTATAGGAACCCCTAGTGTCACTACATCGACACAACGTCGAGTGAGTGACAGACAGGGAACGTCTTGGTTACTAATGTAACCTCTGTTCTCTGTAAAGCAACTATAAAACAGTATGTATTATTAAAAGTAATGGTCAAATAAATTTAATTGATACTGAATTAATGTCCACACTGTTTTCCAAATCACCTTTTCCCCTTAAGGGAAGACATGCACATTCAGTAAAGACACTCAAAAAAAGAGAATTACAGTCAGGAAAAATGCAGGAAAGAGGAAAATCATAACCCAATTAATTTCAAATGTGATAAAACATCTCACTACTGTACATGTCTCATATAATAATTATGGTCTTCCACTGTAGAATTTATCCATTTAGTATCACAGCATGAAAACTGTTGAAAATATCATCTCTACTCACAGAGAGTTTAGTAAAAACACTGTTCCTTTTTATACTCAGTAATAATGCCATATCAAAACACGTGAAGCATTCACAAAGGCCAACACTGAATAGAAATGAACAAACTCTCAAAATGTCTAATGAACTTACAGCACATGTACACACACCTGTTAGCACAATAATGCTATCGTTTATATGTAATTCATTGCACTCCGATTCTTGACGTCTTTCATAGCCGGACCGTAACGGTGATAATATAAGTATTACCTGCTGTTGACTTCTTGCCAATAAAGTGAAAAGAGCACAAAAACAAATTATTCCAAGCTTTCCAAACGGATATTCCTAAATCAATTCTTCTGTAGGCAGCCGATGGAAGAAGCAGCATCTGGGACAGGAGCGCTTTGAGAGTGGTTTCTGATAATAACATTGCTGTTTTAGATAAAACTTTAGTTTTGCTTGATTATTATTATAACCATTAACTGCACACATTGTCTGGGAAATTTGTAAGTCATCTTACAACATTTAAAAAGCAAGAATGTAACAGCATGATACAAGCAAGCAGTGACCTGCTAAACGCCACAAAATGCCAACCAATCGCACTTCCGTTAGCCAACGAGAAATACAGTGGACTCCCTGAGAATACTGTGGATAATGCTAAATCTATCCCACCATGCAATCTTCTCTAAATGCACATTTAAATGTGAATATACAAACTTCTTTTCCCAAAAACAAATTGGCATAATTACGGGCAAAACATGCACCCATAGCTGTACCTTTTATTTGTTTGTAAAACTGATCCTGAAAAAGAAAATTTTTGTTATTTAGTGTCCATTCTGCAAGTTGTAACATAAAACCAGTAGGAGGCATTAGTTCTGGTGGTCTTATTTCAAAGTAATGCAATAGTGCTTCAAGTCCCTCAGAGATGTCAATGTTGGTATAAAGTTATTCAACACCCATAGTCACTAGGAGTGATGACCTAATGTGTTTCATCTTTTTAATTTTATTCAAAACATGAGTAGTCTTGAATAAATGAGGGAAGTTCTGTGACAAGTGGCTTAATGAAGAAATCAATAAATTTAGAAGCAGGTTCTGTGATAGATTCATTCCCACTAATTATACGTTTTCCTGGTGGATGTTGAAGATTTTTATGAATTTTGGGAAGCATATAAAAAGTAGGAATACGAGGGATATACCTGGAATAGTTCTGATGTGCGGCAAAAGGTTGTTGAGCTTCACAAAATGGGAAGTGGCTATAAGAAAATGGCCAAAGCATTGAAAATGCTAATTTCCACCATCAAGTTCCAATCAACTGGAGATCTTAAGAAATTTGCCTAGAAAAGGACGTGTGTCTATATTGTCTACATGCACAGTAAGGAGGATGGTTCAAGTGGCCAAAAAATCTCCAAGGATCACAGCTGGAAAATTGCTGAAATTAGTTGGGTCTTGGGGTCAGAAAGTCTCAAAAAAATATCAGACATCACCTACATCACCACAAGTTGTTTGGGAGGGTTTCAAGAAAAAAACGTCATGGTTACCTGTGTAACCTCTGTTCCCTGATAGAGGGAACGAGACGTTGTGTCGATGTAGTGACACTAGGGGTCACTCTTGGGAGCCCGAGACACCTCTGGTCTTTGATAAAAGGCCAATGAAAATTGGCGAGTGGTATTTGCATGCCACTCCCCCGGACACACGTGTATAAAAGGAGCTGGTATGCAACCAGTCATTCAGGTTTTATGCTGAGGAGCCGAGATAAGGTCCGGCCATTTCAGCGGGTAGTTCAGCGTTGTGGCAGGAGGGACACAACGTCTCATTCCCTCCATCAGGGAATGGAGGTTACACAAGTAACCATGACGTTCCCTATCTGTCACTCACTCGATGTTGTGTCGATGTAGTGATACTAGGGATCCCTATACGAAACGCCACAACTGGCTGAACTGTGTTACGTGAACTGGTGGTGTGTGGTAGGCAGACTACTGTGTGCCTCATAGCCAGCACACCAGGTCGACACGTAACCTCCCCCAACATAGTTATGAGTGTCAAACGGCCCTTTGGGGACAAGTCGACTACCAAAAAGATAGAGACAGGCTAACCCAGTCGTGGCCTCTTTTCCCCTTCTCTTTTTCCACTCCCTAAAAAAGAAGGGGGACTATCCGACTGAGCCGCCAGGTCTAGTCGGGGGGTGTCCCTCCCAAGGGGAAGACACTGCGGAGACCACACCTCGCCCAAAGAGAGGGGGGGATATTTAAGTGGAATAATACATCACATGGTCTTTCCAACCATGTGGAGAGTCTTCAAGGTAGATCCTACCCAACAGGGGAGGAGTTACTACAAACATGGAGACTGGGGCAGAGGGGCTCTGCCCAAGGAAGACGCAGTATGCCAACAGGGAAACGAATTAGTGGAAGATATATATCGCATGGGGTTAGCCTTACAGGGAACCGCCACATGCGGAGCATCTACCCCAGAACAGGACTCTTAGTTAGCACGTGTACTGGGCCGGCAGCAAGTCTCTCCGAAAACTCGACTGCCACAGGGCTCGGAGGAAGTCAACCAGGGAACAAAGCTTGTGAACACTACTGGGAATTAATGGTGCATGTCTTCAGCTCAAAAGGAGGTGGAAGGCGCTATGTGCAAGCGATACACCCGGCCGGCTATCCCGGGCTTATCCGCTTGTATTGCGTGCCACTACCTGGGATGAAACCAGTTCCACCCGGAGGTTGTAGAACCTTGCAAAGGTGTTGGGTGTTGCCCAGCCTGCTGCTCTGCAAATGTCTGTTAGAGAGGCACCCCTGGCCAGGGTCCAGGAAGCCGCTACACCACGGGTAGAATGGGCTCGTAGCCCTACTGGGGGCGGCATGTCCTGGGCGTGATATGCCATAGTTATGGCGTCAGTGACCAGTGGGCGATCCTCTGCTTGGAAACAGCGCTTCCTTTCCGCTGTGCACCAAAGCAGACAAAGAGCTGCTCAGAGATCCTAAAGCTCTGCGTGCGATCCAAATAGATGCGTAAAGTGCGCACCGGACACAGCAACGACAGGGCTGCCTCCTCCTGGGGCAGTGCTTGCAGGTTCACAACCTGGTCCCTAAAAGGGGTCGTGGGAACCTTGGGCACATAGCCTGGTCGGGGTCTCAGGATCACGTAAGAGTAGCCTGGACCGAACTCCAGGCATGTTTTGCTGACAGAGAACGCTTACAGTTCTCCTACCCTCTTTATGGAAGTGAGCTCAGTCAGGAGGGCAGTTTTCAAGGAGAGTGCCTTAAGCTCGGCTGACTGCAAAGGCTCAAAGGGGGCTCTCTGTAGAACCTGAAGAACTATAGAGAGGTCCCATGAGGGAACGAGGTGCGGTCTGGAGGGATTCAGCCTCCTGGTGCCTCTTAGGAACCTGATGATCAGGTCATGCTTCCCTAAGGACTTACCATTGACTGCGTTGTGGTGTGCTGCTATGGCGGCAACATGGAAGGGGACAGCCTCCCTTCCAACCTCTCCTGCAGGAAGGAAAGCACTGATCCGACTGCGCATCTCTGGGGGTCTTCCCGTCGGGAAGAACACCACTTAGTGAACAGACACCACTTAAAGGCATACAGGCGCCTCGTAGAGGGGGCCCTAGCCTGAGTGATCATGTGTACCACTGCAGGTTCCAGAGGTCTGGTCGCGGGTGCCAGATGGTGGCCCATCCCTGAGAAAGAAGGTCCTTCCTCAGGGAATTCACCGGGGGGGGCATTCGTTCTCCCTGACCTTGCACAGGGTCTGTGCAAGTAGGCTCACTGGGGCGTAACAGAGCGGGCAGTGGTAGGATTCTTGGGAGGCGAACAGGTCCACCTGTGCCCATCCGAATCGACTCCAAATCAGCTGGACCACCTGAGGGTGGAGTCTCCACTCTCCCCTGAGGGTAACCTGCCGTGACAGCGTGTCCGCTGTAGTGTTGAGGTTGCCCGGGACGTGAGTGGCTCGCAGCGACTTGAAGTGCTGCTGACTCCAGAGGAGGAGACGGCGGGCAAGTTGTGACATACAACGAGAGCGCAGACCGCCTTGGCGGTTGACATATGCTACTGTTGCCGTGTTGTCTATCCGAACTAACACGTGATTGCCCTGGATCAACGGCCGAAACCTCCGCAGGGTGAGCAGAATTGCCAACAACTCGAAGCAGTTGATGTGCCAATGCAGTCGCCGGCCCGTCCACCGGCGTGATGACCACACGATGTGTCCCACGGTGCCATGCCCATCTCGGGACTCGAGTGCTGAAGCGGTCTCATATACATCAACCTGAGTGGGGTGGCTACTGCCGAGGATGCCATATGCCCCAGGAGCCTCTGAAAAAGTTTCAGTGGAACCACTGTTTTCTGTTTGAATGCCTTCAAACAGGCCAGCACCGACAGGGCAAGCTCGTTCGTAAGGCGCGCTGTCAAATAGACTGAGTCCAGCTGCAAACTGAGAAAAGAGATGCTCTGAACCGGGAGGAGCTTGCTCTTTTCCCAGTTGACCCGAAGCCCTAATCGGCTGAGGTGTGAGAGCACCAAGTCCCTGTGTGCGCACAACATGTCTCGAGAGTGGGCTAGGATTAGCCAGTCATTGAGATAGTTGAGAATGCGAATGCCCACCTCCCTTAATGGGGCAAGGGCTGCCTCTGTGACCTTCGTGAAGACGCGAGGAGACAGGAACAGGCCAAAAGGGAGGACTTTGTACTGATACGCCTGACACTTGAATGCAAACCGAAGGAAGGGTCTGTGTCTGGTAAAGCCTGGTTCAGTACTCGCAGGTCCAAGATTGGCCGCAACCCACTGCCTTTTTTCGGTACGATGAAGTAGGGGCTGTAAAACCCCTTCTTCATCTCGGCCAGAGGGACAGGTTCTATCGCGCCCTTCCATAGGAGGGTAGCGATATCCGTGTGCAAGGTAGCAGCGTTTTCGTCCTTCACCAAGGTGAAGTGAATACCTCTGAACCTGGGTGGGCGCCTGGCGAACTGAATCAAGTAGCCGAGTCGGACGGTCCGGATCAGCCATCGCGACGGATTGGAAAACACAAGCCACGCATCCAAGTTCCGCGCAAGGGGGACCAAGGGGACAACATCGTCGGATGTACCGGCAGGTGGGGCCTTGCGGCGGGGGGCAATCGTCCCCAAGGGGGGGAGCCCAGCTGAGGCTTCTGCGTCCGACTGGACAAGCCCGCTCTCCGATGCTGCGCTCGAGAGCTCATCATCTTCGCGGGCTCCGAACAAGAAGACAGACTTGTGTGAGACGAGCCGGCAGATTCATCCGGAAGCCCGACTGGGGCAGAGGAGCGTGCTGGGGAATGGGAGGTCCACGGGGGGATACCCTGCGGAGGCGATCCCATTGGGGTCCCCAAATCACCCCCAGTGCTAACCGCGCTGGCCTCATACCCGTAGGTAGAAGGACCGAGGCGGGGAGCCGCTGGGGTGGCTTGCTTTCTTACTTTTCTGAAAGCAAGCCTCAACCGCAACGTTGCCATGGTCATGTTCTCGCAATGAGAACATGAACCATCCACAAACGCTGCCTCTGTGTGGGTCACGCCCAGACACGAAAGACAGCAATCATGACTATCCGAAGTTGAGAGATAACGACCGCAACCAGGAATAACACACAATCGGAAAGGCATTTTTAAAAAGACGCATTTTTAAAAAGACATTCCGTGTGTGCCACTCTTTTAGAGAAATATACTCTTTTAGAGGAAAAGGCTCTATTAGAAAATATACTCTCTTTGTTTTCTGCCTAAGCGCCCAGGGGCGTTCTCTGCAGTGCACCAGTGCAGAGGGGGGAGAAGCCGCTGAAATGTGCCGTCAGATCCAGCAGAGGTGAATGAACAGTAGAATTCAGCTCAGTGAGCATGGCCGTTCGGCTCCGAAGAGAAAATCTGAATGAGTGGTTGCATATCAGCTCCTTTTATACCCGTATGTCCAGGGGAGTGGCATGCAAATACCACTCGGCAATTTTCATTGGCCTTTTATCAAAGACCAGAGGTGTCTCGGGCTCCCAAGAGTGACCCCTAGTGTCACTACATCGACACAACTTCGAGTGAGTGACAGATAGGGAACCTCTGCTCTCATCCAGCAACAAACTCAAGCGTCTTCAGTTTGCTAGACAGTACTGGAACTTCAAATGTGACCAGTTTCTATGGTCAGATGAAACAAAAAAAGAGCTTTTTGACAGCAAACAACAGAGATGGGTTTGGTGCACACAGAGATGAAGAAGTACCCAATGCCCACGGTTAAATGTGGTGCTGGATCTTTAATGTTTTGAGGCTGTTTTTCTGCCAGAGGTCCTTGACATCTTGTTTGGATACATGGCATCACGGACTCTATCAAATACCAACAGATAAAAAATTTTAACCTGACTGCTTCTGCCAGAAAGCTTACAATGGGCCCAGGTTGGATCTTCCAGCAGGACAATGATCCAAAACAAACATCGAAATCAACACAAAAATGGTTCACTGACCACAAAATCAAGGTTCTGCCATGGCCATCTCAGTCCCCTGACCTGAACCCCATAGAAAATTTGTGTACTGTACTGAAGAGGAGAGTCCACCAACATGGAATTCGAAGGATCTGTAGAGATTCTGTATGGAGGAATGGTCTCAGATCCCTTGCCAGGTGGTCTCCAACCTCATTAGGCATTATATGAGAAGACTTAGAGCTGTTATCTTGGCAAAGGGAGGCTGCAAAAAGTATTGAATAAAAGGGAGCCAATAATTAAGGCCAATGCATTTTGGAGAAAAATATGTATTTAATAATGAGATGTTTCAATTGTTTTACTTCAATTAAAGATTAGAATTGTTTTAATGAATGAGTAACACTTTATAATAACAGTACATGAATAATCATGAATTAATACCTGAATTAATAGTTACTTCCATATAAATTAATGATGGGTTAAGGACTAACCAGGAACAAATGAAGAGCTAACATTAACTACAACATGAATTAATGCATTAATAACAGCCACCTTAATTACATGTTAATGATTATTCATGTACTGTTATTATAAAGTGTTACCAAAAGGCCTTCAAAAATGTAGATGAGTTAATATGTTTGTTAATAGTAATTTAAGTTATGTCTTTGGTTTCATGCTCTCGGAAGCCAATATTCACCACCCAAAACACTTTGTGGTTGGCATAAACCATGTTGTAGTGTGGGGGAGGGCGGGGCCAGGCCGGAATGACGCATGCCTGGACCCCAATCAGCCTGATGAGGTGAGCGAGGGATAAAGGCAACCAATGTAGCACGGGGGAGGGCGGGTCCGGGCGTGCATCATTCCGGCCCGGCCACGCCCTCCTCCGCGCTACATATGTTCATACTCATTTCAACCTATATTTAATTATTATTTGTGCATGTCGCCATCTGTCAAATTTGACTAGCCAAGTAAAAGATGAACTTGGGCAAAATACCACAGAGTTTGATTGGATGCATTGTCTTTGTCTAAACAACAAAAGATTTGGGAGGCATTTCCTCCTTACTTTTATAAGTGAACAAGGCTATTTATTTTGCTATCCTAACTATACACGATTGTTGCATTTTATTATTTGCATTTAGCATAGTTTGTTTACCTGCTGTGCCTTACCCTATCAAAACCAACCTGTGGCCCAGTTTTGGGAACTGGGATCCACCAGTTGAGAACCACTGGTCTAAAGCAATCTGGGTCATGTAGTCTCTCTTTGCCTTTGAATGTTCATTCATCATCTCCATCTGCGTCCTCTTCCCTTCATGCTGTTAGCTTTAGAGAAATCCCTCAGTACATTTGAGCTTTATATTTTGAGTTTAAATTACAATTTAAACCTCTGAAAGGAAGACGATTAAAGAGAATCAGAGTTTTCTCCCACATAAAGTAATTGTCTCAGAGCTGGCAGCTTGTAACTTTTCTTCACCCCACTTAAAGATTATTTTCTTTCCCCAGGGGAGCTTTAGGGGAAATTTTTATTTTTATTTTTATTTATTTATTTATTTATTTATTTATTTTTTGACATTCTGTGCTTTTCAGCTTTTGCCTAGGGCACAAATACAGCCCACAGCTAAAGTGTTGAGCTCACTTTCACAAAATCCACCAGTCGTTTT
The DNA here is from genome assembly GCF_019703515.2 of Myxocyprinus asiaticus. Taxonomy (NCBI): domain Eukaryota; kingdom Metazoa; phylum Chordata; class Actinopteri; order Cypriniformes; family Catostomidae; genus Myxocyprinus; species Myxocyprinus asiaticus. The sequence goes on along the minus strand of NC_059372.1, from coordinate 27,206,494 downwards.
ATCTCAAGGCACATATACTCATGCACTTACATAGTGCTGTAGATTGCTGTGTTACCATGTGTTTAATACATTCAATAATTCACATGTCTATGGAAAGGAAGTGAAATGAATGGTGAAGAATGCAATTTCTGTGCTACTAAAGGCAACAAACAGAATTGCCCCTCGACTCCTATTGTCCGGTCAAACAGTTCCCAAAGGCATGCCATTGGTTGAGCCAAACGTTGACAAGTTGGACCATTTAAACAAACAGAGTAAAATGCCACAGTGTTTATAGCGGTCTCTACACATTAAACATTGTATTAAAAGTATTTTAACGTCAGAATCACAAACCTTTGGAAAATTTAGAACTTTGTTTTGTGGATAATTTCTGCTTTAGGTGTGCTATATATTTTTGGTTTGGTAAACGTTGTACTTTTAAGTACGTAAGACATTTAAGATCACATTTTGAACTTGCATTGATAGAATGATTTTTTTTTTTCATTAAAAATGATAATTTTTGTATTAACAGCATTCAGATCTAATCAACAGTGACGATATCATCATAATATTTGCATTACGGTTGGTCTTACCTTCCTTGAATATTAAAAAATATAAAGCTATCTTTACACTGCACATGTGTTGATTCTGTTCTATTCTATTAGAAAACACTATTCTATTCCTGCCTTCCAAGCACTGGTGTTTTGTTCAGTCAATGCAAAGCTAGTTGTATACATTTGCTGTCTTGCCCATTTCTTGACTATGATTTTCACTCTTGTGTTTATATGGAGCCAAAACCTTAAAGTGTCCTTATTTCGCTCTCTGTGATATCTTAACTTATCTTAGATCAGTCCAGCTAGGCATGAATTATTCAGTTACACTAAAGAAAAATGTTTGGATATTTGGATATAAAAAAAACTCTGAAATGTAACTTTTGGTACTGTTTACATTTATCAAACAGATTTGTAATCTCTAGGGAGGGTTTTCAGTGCAAGTTGCAAAATCGCATTCTCATGTAGCTCTGCTGTTTAAACACAAATAGGAAATGATGGTTGGTATTCATTTCTGCCTCCGATGAGACTTCAAAGTCATTTCACATTGTTTGTGTGCTCTAGGCATCAGATGTCTGGCTCCTTAGCTCCTGCTGAGATGGGCATACCTGAGCATTGAGAATATGTGCAGGTCAGGCAGCTTCTTTCCACATATCCCCTGTGTTGACTTACCCAGCAGCTGTTATTTAGAGTGCTTTGAGATGAGTTTTGGAGGTGGGTTGGAGGTCAGAGCTCATTTAGAGAAAGCCATATCTCCCCCAGAGCAGTTGGTGGACAGCAACTCAAGAGTTGCTGATTTGTGCCAGCTGTTACACCTGCAGAAGGCGAATTCCAAACTGCAGGAAGGGGGACACTGCTCGTAGGGAGAGGTTGTGCTAAAAATGATCTGTGTTGTAAAATAACAGTCATGGTCTATTTTTATCATATTTTGTCATATTTGTTTTAATTTCCCAGATGAGTAGTAAACTTGATATTGTCTTGATATAGCCAGTATTAACATTTTCAGTAGTTAACAATGACAATTCATTGCAAGCAAGAATCTGTTGAAACAGGTAAGTTTTATTTAATCATTTGCAGAGTTGGGCAACATTAGTCTACTTTCAAAAGTAATGTTTAGGCTTGATTGATATATCAATTATTGATCGGCACGTTATTTTATCAACATATTTTTGAGGCATCTATATATCAAAATTAGCCGACATTTAAATTAGAGTCCTAATTTGTATGCTTTCCATTTCACTCAGTTGGGCTTCTGTTGAATGACTGGCATAATAGCGTTGGGCGATAACATAAAATATAACATTTACTGAAACAGGTCGCAAAGCACAGGTATCATAGGACGGTTATTTTAGAGCTCCTTGCACAGTAAGCTTACACACAAAATTTACAAAGGTTTTTCTACTTCTAGAATGAAAAAGACGTTTATGAGTTTGCAGGTTAGTGCATGAAACTGGTTTAATTGTATGTATCTTTGAAGAGGTTTCATTCAAGCTGTCAAACCACAAAAATACATACTTTTAACTGAAAATACATAGTGTAGGCTCTATGAAAGATACATATACACAATATGTCATCCACTGATGGCTAGAGTAAATAATCTTTGTCCTTTGATAATGATTTGGGTCGAATCAATGGAAAACAATGCGAGTTACGCACTGTGGCGCTGCAGACTTTTGAGCAGCCTCGAGAGATGGCGAGCCTGCACTGTGTATGTACCTTCATAGAAAATAATCATTTTGAATTTTAGAATGCGCCATGTTGTCCACCAGATGCATCCGGTGTGCAGCCCCCTTTAATTTACACTGCTGCTCACAATTTACCAAAGTTCTGTTGAGAAATATGTTTGAAAAGACAAAGACTATTGTGCAACGAGCAGCCCTATTTATTTATATTTTTAAAAATCCTGAAAAAAACACAGCATGCAAGGAGTGCTACTTGGGTGCTCTTTGGATAAGGGATATTCTGTTCAGATGCTCTAGTGGTCCAAGGAACTCAGAGTAGGCTTTAAAATTTAAAAAGCATTTATTATGTCATGGCTATTGGATTAAAACATACCACAAAACGAAGCGTTGTGGCCTTCATCAGGGTGTACAACAAAAAGTGTATATATATATATATATATATATATATATATATATATATATATATATATATATATATATATATATATACACACACACACACAGGGTTGGGGAGTAACGGAATACATGTAACGGGATTAGGTATTTAAAATACAAAATATAAGTAACTGTATTCCACTACAGTTACAATTTAAATCATTGGTAATTAGAATACAGTTAAATTCAAAAAGTATTTTGATTACTGAAGAGATTACTTTGCAATTTATTGTCATTTGTTTAATTTAATATTTAGTCCTTTTAGATGGAAAACATGTATACATATAAATTATGTGATCCAAAGTGCATTTGAACAGCAGTGAAACACTTTCTTATGATGTGTTACATTCATACGAGCAGACAGAGAAGTTTGAAGTTTGGAGCAGAAGAAATAGAAATAAACCTTATGTAAATTGTAAATTATATATATATATATATATATATATATATATATATATATATATATATATATATATATATATATATATATATATAGTTGTGGCCAAAAATATTGGCACCCTTGGTAAATATGAGCAAAGAAGGAAAAAAAAATCTGCATTGTTTATCCTTTTGATCTTCCATTGGTAACACTTTATAATAACAGTACATGAATAATTATAAATTAATACCTGAATTAATAGTTACTTCCGCATGAATTAATGATGAGTTAAGGAATGGACTAATCAGGAACTAATGAAGAGCTAACATTAACTACAACATGACTCATATGAATTCATGCATAAATAACGGTCACCTTAATTACATGTTAGTACATGTTTGATAGTTAATTCATTAATTAACATTAGGAAATAAACTAAATCAAACAGGCTTTATAAGAAAGAATGTGAAGTACTTCAACCTTGAATTAAATGTGCATAATTTAATAAAGTCATAATTACAATTTTTTATAACTTTTTATGTCTTCAGGTTCACCACAAACATCATTGGATGACGCAGGATTATTCTGCATAATTTACATGGATCATCATTTACATGTTTACTAATGCCAGTTTTGAATCAGAACTAAAGATGTCCAGTCACAAATGAATCGCTCACTTGAATAGGTTCTTTACAATGAATTGGCCACATGTGATAGGAAAACAGTCTGAATCAGTTCCCGATTCAATCTGAATGACTCAGAAAGCTTGCACTGCTGAATCATTTGGTGCGCGCTCTCACTTGTCAAAAAGCTCATGTAATATTTTATAACACGGTAAATTAAGATAACACTGGTTGCAGTGGATCTACAATCAATCAATGGAAACCAAACCTGCAAATGCATCCTATTGTTTGCCAGTGATGAAGAAAGTCTTTATTAAGTTCAATACTTGTGCAGCTTGTGAACGACTTCTGCAGGTAAAACAATTTCCCAACCAAAAGAGTAACAAAACACTTATTAGCCTACATGAAAACCCTTACCATGACATTACCATGTTTTTTGGACATGTACTATTATCTGGGAGCACCATGTTAATACAAAGGCATATGAATGTTGTAATATAGCGAAGTACCATGGTATTGTTTTAATTACCTTGAAGCACCATGTAAATACAATAGTATATAAATATGGTAATCATATATCAAATTACCATGGTAGTAACGTGGTATAAAGCACCATGCAACTACAGAATGGTGCATAAATAGTTGTATATCAAAGTACCATGGTATTACCATCTGATACCACCAGAAATCACATTGTTATTGCCCAGATGTGCTCTCTCTTACACACACACACACACACACACACACACACACACACACGAAATTTTGTATCTTATCAAAAGCTTCCAGTACATACACAAATACAACAGCTAGAATTACAGGATAAGATTAATAGTATACTGTATGTACACAGGGTTTTTATACAGAAATGTGCAAATGAAATTATGTTCAAATGGGAATGGGTTTGTAGAAGTAGTCATATAAATATAAAAAATAAAATTTAAAAATAGTGATTTTTCATATTGAACACGTGTTTGTAGAGGCAGTAGTATAAATTAAAAAATAAAATGTAAAAATAGTGATTTTTTATGTTGAACACATGGGTTTGTATAGGTACAGTAGCATCTCTAAATATGAATTTACATGTTTGTTTGTATTTATGTGCACACATATTACACCTACTGTATACTTGTATACTGTAATGCACTAAACTGATATATACTGTACCATGGTTTTGATAAACATCATGGGAATACATCTTTTATGTGCTTTATCTATGACGGTGTGCTCTGTGCATCTGCGGTTGAAAAAAAATGAAGTAGCTTAAATGTAGCAAGCTACTTTTGGCGTGTAGTTGTAGTGTATCTTGCTACTTTTCTGAAATATAGCTTTTAGCTTGGCTTAACTAATTTTTCTGTTGAGTAGTTGGTAGCTTAGCTAGCAAAATTTTTTGAGTTTCAGTGATAAACACTGGTTTATAATGATGAGCCCCACCAAGTAATGCCATGACATGATGCTGCATTAACAAGTCACCAGGGGCGTAGATTACGGGGGGGGATTTAATCAGAACAAGCAAGTACAACCCCCCCAATATTTATACCATGATTAATGGAAACACGTACCCCCCCCCCCCCCGCACTAAGGTGATCCTTATTTTTTAAGATCTGCTTATTTGAAAATACAAATCCACCAGCATATATGACATTAAAAAAACCCACAACATTTAAAGGGAAAAACACCTTTAATGTGAGGAAAAAACAATACTGAAATACAAGATGCTTTAAATGAATGATAAACCAAACATACCTGTTAAGACATACAAGACACTTTATAAGTTTTTAGTTTTTATAAATATGATTTATAAGGTGTGTTTTATCTCTCTCTATCGCTCCTGATGTCAAATGAAAAATTCTGCACCGATTACAGTATACTGTAATTATTGTATTTCACTACGCACACACAGATGCGTGTGTGTGATTACACAACTATACATAAACCATATCAATAAAATATCTTACCTGTTGAGTAAGAAAAAAGCCATCTCTGGGTCGCTTTTAAATCTTTTCAGATATCAGAGTTGTCGCCACCGATGTTGATTCTGGTTTTATTACGAACTCTGTCACTTTCCCTTTTTGCTTGTAGACTCTGCTCTGTTCAGAGTTTCTTTGTTTTTACAACCGGTGATTCCCCAGAGGTTTGCCGTTTTGAATGATCCATGGTCAATGTTTCTCGTTCGTTGTGTCAACAAACTTTCAGCTTCACGCTACTCCCACACCATACAAGTGCTACAGTAGCCGGAGTTTATTTTCTTTGTGTACGGATATGATGTGAACATGCACGGGAGAATGACGGATGTATGCAATTTCCCATGAAATCCGTTCCGACAGCTCTAAAATATAAATCATTATTATAGGTTTATCAAAGTGTATCTGGGTAAAGTAAAGACATGGTTTGGAAGATGGATTTTTGTTGCACTCTCTCTAATAACATTTTGTATTTTTTAACAAAAAAAAAAAGTTACACGGTGTAGCTTTAATACGTTCAATTCAAATAAACAAATGTATTCAAATACTGCACAAAACGTCGTCAAAACTGATATTATGAGCACTCTGACTTCAATCCTTAATTCAGTCCAACAAAACAACCAATAATTTTAGATTAAAAATGTCAGCATTACCATAGGAAATAGTGGCAAGCAGCGGCAAGAGAGCGTTGCTTATAAGCGCCCCATTAGAAACAAACTCTCCACCTACTGTAGTTCCAGGCAGAAATGTAGTGAACTATCCGCACTTGAAATGGATTAAGTTCACACAATAAATGATTGAATGTTTACATGTCCAAATGTCCATGGAAAAATTAACAAAACATTTACTACATACTATTATTAACAACGATGTTGATGATGATGAAGATGATGCTGATGATGATCCAATCATTTTCATCATGTTGAATTTTGATTTTGAGTACTGATGAAACTCACAAAGTAACCAAGAAAAATATTGAGAAATATATATAACAAAAACAAATATTGATCCAGCAACATAAAGACAACCTTTCCTATTTCTATGGTCCAGATAGAAATTGAGTAGTAGGGGGAGTATGAAATAAAAAGGGACAGAAAACAACGTAAAATGGGTTGAGATCAAATTATTTTTGATCATTATTATTTTTGTGTTTTTCTATGTTTTTTATGTCCATTTAAAAAATGGTGGAATTATACTGCATCATTCAATGATGTTTGTGGCAAAACTGCAGACAGCTATAATAATAAAATATTTTAATTATGACAATATTAAATATGAATGTTTAATTCAAGGTTGAAGTACGTCACATTTTTTCTTATAAAGGCTGTTTGATTTAGTTTATTCCCTAAAGTTAATTAATTAAGGTGCAATTAAGGTGGCTGTTATTAATGCATGAATTCATATGAGTCATGTTGTAGTTAATGTTAGCTCTTCATTAGCTCCTGATTAGTCCATTCCTTAACTCATCATTAATTTATGCAGAAGTAACTATTAATTCAGGTATTAATTCTTGATTATTCATGTACTGTTATTATAAAGTGTTACCGGCCTTTTTAGTTTACTTTCATACAATAAGCAATTTTTGTTCTGTACTGGATTGCCACTTGATGCCCAACGTAAATTCTGGGTCCTAAAGTAAAACCAGATGAGAACCACTACTTCAGACAATAACTGAATGATGTATGGATACAGAGAAAAATATTCTGAGGTACAATACTGAGGGCAATGGAACTAAAAATTAAGATCTGTGAATGAAACGAAGCAAATAAATTACATAAATACACATAATATTCAAGTACAATCAACACGCGCACACACGCACGCATGTACGCACACACACACACACACACACAAAGGACTGGTTCCGGAAGAGACTAATGAGCTCTACAGTGATTGAGGATGCATTCAGATCAGCTCAATTAGAAAAGCATCAAAATGGTCTGTAAAGCAAATCAACATAGGTGTCAGAAAGAAAGAGAGACAGAAAACAAAGACCATATGAAAAATGAGAAGTTGTGTGTATTCTTCTCTATTTTTCATGCTTCCTCAGAGATAGTGGCGCTCGCGCCACACTGTGATCAAATACGCTGCCGCGCACAGGGGTCGCAAAGCAACATCAAACAGCCCTTACACAATAGCACAGAGGAAGGCACTAATGGTTGCAGATTCTTTTATTTCAGTGTGTATGTGTGCATGTAATAAAGGCTTATGGTTGGAATATCCATGTACAAATCGATATTTTAAAGTAATCCAACATTTTGCCTCACAATACTGTGTCGATATTGTAGCACCAAAAATAGATATTTGTAGTTACATTTTTCACATCAATATGTTTGGGAAGAAAAGAGATTGAGCAGCACTCAGAAACAAAGTGTGCGAGAAGAAGAAACGTAATGCAGCATTTGGTCAACAAACACTCAATTATTTCTATTTTGACCACAATGGAAATGCAGAAAAAGCTAAGAATGTAAGCTAAGGGTAGGCCGCAATGATTTTCGTATATTGATAAACACGCTTGAACTAAGGTGTGCTATTCCCTCACGTTTTTTACGGACACTGACATGACTATGTTCTATGCTATTTCTATGGCTCTTTGATGAGGTAAAGCGGGAATATTTAATATTGTATTGCCACGTTTGTCACTTGCAAACACATCTGCACTCAAGTTACCACACCTAATAATGAATTAGTATGTGAAACTTTCGTTTTTAGAGTATTTTGGAGGTTAAAGTGAGTTTGTTAGCACAGCTGTCTCGTTCCTCCATGAAGCAGAGATAGATGTGTTACCATAGAGATCTGCATCTCAGCTCACTACCCAGATAAATTTATATAATGAGATCACTCACACACACACACACACACACGTACACACTTACACAACATCATCTTGACGGCTGTGGTAATAACCAAATAACAAACACATGCTAGTCTAGTTGAACATTCGATCAGCAGCTTGCACACCTACACACAACATGCGCTGCATTAAAACATGTGCTAACAAGGCCAAAATGAAACATACTGCAGTCGCATCTTGCCTTCCACAATATCATTCAACACCTTGGAATGGTGCAAAAAAAACCAAATACTATAGATGGTTTACCTTATAATAACTTTATAAAATTAAATTAATTTATTTTGGAGCTATCCAAAACTTGGAAGGCTTCACATCTTCATCTACACACCAGGGAGAGAAAATAACCAGGGCATTTAAAGTGACACAAAGCCCCAGATATAGTATGTGGTGCAAAAATGCACCAATATCTAGATATCTGTGGATATCAGTAGTATTTACAACTACTTTTGTATTTGATTTGATTTATAGGTGACAACCATAATTGTTTCAATTCATAATCAAGACTTTCTTTCAATTAATTGATTCAACTGAAGTATTTAACATAAATGGATGACATGCTGTTTTTATATACATATTACATTTCATAATGATATTCATTGTTTTGGGAAGTGATGTCTTTTTCCTAGAACATTTGCAGTTAGTTGTTAAACTCATTCACAGCGGGAGGTGCTTTATTCATAGTGACTCGTAGTGTAACCGGTCCTGCTCGACCTGCTCCAAACGGAATTCAAACCGGTGTCTCCAGTGTGGGAGGTGGGCGGCTAACAAGGAGGCTAAAGGCCTCCTTGTTAGCCGCTCCTTGTACAGCCTCTAGCATCAGTCGCTAGTTCGCCTCTTGAGGCCAGGGGAGTGAGGTTTACACACTGCACAGCTACCTACCAGCTGGCTACCGTTACACACACCCCCCTAAACCTCACTCCCCTGGGTCACGGCTCCACTGTAACCGGTCCTGCTCGACCCGCTCTGAACGGGATTCGAACCGGAGTTACATACAAATGGACACAATGGACTGCAGCGTGAAGGAAGGTGCTGGATATGTGTAGTACTTACAATTGTAGGATATGCAGCACACATTTTATCTTTGGAAGGTGGATATAATTTTTGGCAACAAATTGTATGTTTGATAGGAAGAGTCTAGCTGGCTAGACAAGACAGAGTGTTTCTTTACGGGCTTTAAAAGTGACCTTATAGATTGCTCCTGTTACGATGACTGAAGCTGCCCAAGTCACACACTTGCAGTGTTAACAGCTTCATTGATTATAATGGTAGTGATCAAATATTCCCAACCTTTCAGATGAGGAAATAATTGTAAGCATCTAAACCACGATATGCTTTTATCGCCTCTTTCAGATAGACGCACTCAGTATGTACAAGATAATGGTTCACATCTGAATAAGTGATTTTAGGTAAACTTTGATGTTCTTTGAGAAAGGTTGTTGCCTCAAAGTCTAGATTTGGTAATGACACCTCATTGTTTATTTTTAGGTTTTGCATATATCTTATTTTTTCTGTTTTAGCTACACATTTTGTACATGCTAGTAATTTTGCCTTGACAGTTCTGGGTTATAAAATACCATAAATGCTTCAGTACCAGACATGCACAGTAGCATTGTAATGTCTGTCTATATAGTAAGAAAAAATGTCATCATAAATTAAAGAATGCCCCTGAAATTTAATTCCAGAGGGTCAAATTTTGCCCCTTAATAAAAAACTAAATTTCTGACAATGCTACGCATGACCTGAGGGATCCAAAAGAGTTGTACCTGTTCAGTTTGGTTTGACAGGCGCGCTGTCATCAAGACTGAGTCCAACTCCAGACCGAGAAAAGAGATGCTCTGAACCGGGGAGAGCTTGCTCTTTTCCCAGTTGACCCGAAGCCCCAGTCGGCTGAGGTGCACGAGGTCCCTGAGTGCGCACAGCAACTCTCGAGAGTGAGCTAGGATTAGCCAGTCGTCGAGATAGTTGAGGATGCGGACACCCACTTCCCTTAGCGGGGGCAAGGGCAGCCTCTGCGACCTTTGTGAAGACGTGAGGGGACAGGGACAGGCCGAAGGGGAGGATCTTGTACTGGTACGCCTGACCTTCGAAGGCAAACCATAGGAAGGGTCTGTGTCGAGGTAAGACCGAGACTTGAAAGTATGCATCCTTCAGGTCTACCGCCGCGAACCAATCTTTATGCCGGACGCTCACTAGAATGCGTTTTTGCATCAGTATCTTGAACGGGAGTCTGTGCAAAGCCCGGTTCAGTACTCACAGGTCCAGGATTGGTCGCAACCCACCGCCTTTCTTCGGTACGATGAAGTAAGGGCTGTAGAACCCTTTCTTCATCTTGGCTGGAGGGACAGGCTCTATCGCACCCTTGCGCAGAAGGGTAGCGATCTCCGCATGCAAGGTAGTGGCATTCTCGCCCTTCACCGAGGTGAAGCGGACGCCGCTGAACCTGGGTGGGCGCCTGGCGAACTGAATCGCATAGCCGAGTAGGACGGTCAGGGTCAGCCACCGCGACGGGTTGGAAAGCGCGAGCCACGCGTCCAAACTCCGGGCGAGGGGGACCAAGGGAATGATCACATCGGACAAACCGGCGGGTGGGGCCTCACGTCGAGGGGATTCGAGCCCCGTGGCCATGCTGAGTTCAGGGACATCGAAGCACTTACCTGGCTCCTGCCGCCCACCATAAGATTGGCCGAGGAGGGGGAGGTGGAGTCTCGTCCCCGTAGTCCACCGGACCCAATCCCGTGTGGGCGTGTTTGTGCCACAGCTGGGTGCACAGGGGCAGGGGAATCGCCGCTGGGGCGCCATACCTGCAAAGATGGGACGGTGGACGGTGGTCGTGATGACGGCCATGTGCACCGAACATGTGACCCAGGGAACAAGGAAACCGCTCTTTTGTTGAATTTTTGGGTACCACAGCCTCTTGGACATGCGGCAAAATTAAATGAAAACAAAACAAAAGACACCGGGGATGGAGTGGTCTGCTCAACAGCTCTGGAGAAGTGGGTCTCCTTGCCCTTGGGTCGCCCATCTATGGGGCACTTCGAAGCCTTCCTCGGGTTCTTGGCGGCCGGCCGTGAGACAGGGGTGTCTGCTTCCTGCGCTGGGCTCCATGCCGGTGCCAGGCCACGGGGGCGGGCAGCGGCGGAGCCGATGTTGTAGTTGCAGGAGGATGCCCTTGGTGACGAGCAGATGGGGTGCAGGGTCTTGAGCCGCACCCCATACAGCAGGATGTGCTGTATGGCCTCCGTCTGCTACTTCACCGCCAAGAACTGCTGGGCAAAGTCCTTGACAGTGTCACAGAATAGACCAACCTGGGAGGTCGGTCGCCGATCGCAGTTCCTGCATCAATCCTGGGTCAGAACTACCCTCGTGCAGTTCTTTTAGCACCTTGGCTTGGTGTACTTGCAGGAGAGCCATGGCGTGCAGGGCGTAGGTGGCTTGTCCAGCGGCACCGTAGGCTCTAGCCATCAGGGACGACGTAAACCTACAGGCCCTGGACGGGAGTTTCGGGCGTCCATGCCAGGTGGTGGCGCTCTGCGGACACAAGTGCACCGCGAGCGCCTTATCCACCTGGGGGATCATCGAATACCCCCTGGCCGCTCCGCCATTGAAGGTAGCGAGAGCGGGGGAGCTGAAAGACCAGGACCGGGCAGTAAAAGGAACCTCCCACGATCTCGTCAGCTCCTCATGCACTTCCAGGAAGAAAGGAACGGGGCCGGGGCATGGCCGTGGGTGGCGCCCCGAGCCCAGGAACCAATCGTCAAGCCGCGAGGGTTCAGGGGAGAGCGGGGGGTTCCACTCTAGCCCAATGCTCGCGGCGTCGGCCTGGGACTGGGCGACCACTCCCAAAGGAGGAAGCCCAGTCGAAGCCTCTGCGTCCAACTGGACGTGCCCGCTCTCCGATGCTGCGCTCTATAACTCGTCTTCTTCCCGGGCTCCGAACGAGATGTCAAACTCGCCCTGAGATGAGCCGGTGATCTCGTCTGAGCACCCGACCGGAGCAAGCGAGCGTGCTGGGGAATGGGAGGTCCGTGGGGGGATACCCGGTGGAGGTGGTCCCATTGAGGTCCCCAAATCGCCCCCAGTGCTAACCGGCATGGCCTCATACCTGTAGGTAGAAGGACCGAGGCGGAGAGCTGCTGGGGTGGCTTGCTTTCTTATGAATGCAAGCCGCAACCGCAACGTTGCCATGGTCATGTTCTCGCAGTGAGGACAAGACCCATCCAGGAATGATGTCGCCGTGTGGGCAGCGCCCAGATATGTAAGACAGCGATCGTGGCCGTCAGAAGCGGAGAGATATCGACCGCAACCAGGAATAACACACAGACAGAAAGGCATCTTTAAAAAGATGTTCCATGTGTGCCGCTCTTTTAGAAAGATACTTTTAGAATATACTCTTTTAGTTGTTTCTGCCGAAGCGCCCAGGGGCGTTCTCTGCACTCCATGGGTGCAGAGGGGGAGAAGCCGCTGAAATGCACCGGAGAATCCAGCCGATAAGGTGAATGAACTTCGCGGATGAATTCAGCTTCAATGAATAGAACTGCTTGGCTCCGAAGAGAAAATCTGAATGAGTGGTTGCATACCAGCTCCTTTTATACCCGTATGTCCGGGGAAGTGGCATGCAAATTCCACTCGCCAATTCTCATTGGCCTTTTTTCAAAAAAAGCAGAGGTGTTTGGGGCTCCCAAGAGTGACCCCTAGTGTCACTACATTGACACAACATCAAGTGAGTGACAGATAGGGAACAAGATATTTCATCACGTTAGTTTTAGTGCTCAATAATGAGCAACATTGTTAGAGCTGACCTCGATTTGTTTCACTTTGTACAATGGAAGATAGTCAAAGTCTATTTTTAGTTAATTTAGTTAATTTATTTTAGAACTACCCAAAACTCAAACCTGGAAGGTTTCAATTCTTTTAGCAGTGGTTGAGTGATATACTGCTAGGAGTTGGACTCTTGTCAGTTCAGCTTGTCAAGACATTCTAAACTGGAGACACAAGGAAAATGTGGAAAGGGGAAAAAGCCAGGTGAGCTTCAAACCCACACTCGCCTCTGTGGAGGTCGGCCAAGTGGGTACCCACTAGGGACGGCACACCTGGCGGCTGGAATGAGGGATAAAATAGGTCACCAAATTTGTGTCAACATATGTGGGGTAAAAGCGGAGGGGCGTCAGGGCCCTTACAATGTCTTGGAAGGGCTTGTGCTCCACATGTTCAGTAATGCATTAGTAAATCAACCCTCATTGTCTCAGAGTACTGGGGATATTCTTAGTGAGCCCTTTTCAGCCAACTTTCAGTCTTTATTTAGATGTTTTCTGCATTCTGTCTTGTTCATGTGCATTTGTTTCACATTGACACAATCTTTTGGGAAAAAAATATTTATTTTCGTCACAATAGTTTCAGTGCTCAATAATGAGCAACACTGTTAGAGCTGACCTTGATTTGTTTCATTTTGTACAGCGGTAAATAGTCAAAGTCTTTAAAAAGAAACAGCACTCTCGCTATGGGTTTGTATAATTTACAGAGGGAAGGCTCACTTGTCCGGAATCACATATATTTCCAGGAAAAGTGGACCAAAAGGCTCCACAGGGATTAAAAAAGAGACACTCACAGAGATACTTTAAATCAGGCATCTCCAGAGGCCTCTGAAAAACCCAGAAGCTTCTTAAAGATAACAACAACTAGGGTTGCCAAATTTCTACCAGCCAAATATGGGACATTCCAGTCTTAAATACAGGACATTTTATTTTGTTAGCAGGGCTCTGGCATGAGACGCTGTGCAACAGTTAAAGAAGTCCACCTAGAGCTTGTTTACATAGAAAAACAACTGAAAAACAGCGCAGACGGATGCAAAAACGTGTTCGATGTGAAGGGCCTCTAATGACAAACACTACATTTTACATTTTCTTCCCCATAAGTAAGCTTATACAGTACCTTCTCTATTTTTAAAGGTCAACGAACCGGTGTTTAAAATTGGGTTCATCAGTTTGTAGACAACCTATAACTAATGTGTTAAAATAGTATATATCACAGTAAAAATGTCTTCCAGGGACACTGTCTCAGTACAAGTCTTAGTAATGTTTTAAGCAACTATGCATTATAATGGATTTTTACGGGAGAGAAACGTGTATTTCTGCTTGGATTACATTGTCGTTGTTTTGGCAGTAAATAGTGTTTATCACAAGGGAAATGTAAGAAAATCTCTTTAACTGTTTTTATTAAACCTGCACTGCATTGTACTTTACTGTCATTTTGCTGAGTCTCTCGTCCAGAACGAGCACTGTCATATCAATGCAATGTAATGTAATGTCATAAACTACTGGTATTTTTGAAATCACAATGGTGAGAATCAAAATCATGCACTCAAATGATATATGTTTGACAAAATTCTTCTGCCTTAAACTGAAAAGACGACAGAAAACATGCACTGATTGTCATTGCGGCATCCATGTAATGGTTAACAGCTGATATCTGACACAACTCACACGAAGGTTGTGTGTTTCAGGTCCATTTCTCTTGGTTTGTAAAACATTTCCAGCAGTTTGGGTGTGAGATGCAAAAATTTGGGGCAAACAGCGTTTCATATAGATATTATACGGAACACAATTTTGTTCCCTCAAATACGGGACCATTTCGTATTATACGGGACAGTTGGCAAACTTAACAGCAACAAGGGCAAACTGTCCTGTCCAGAGAACGTTAAAGGAAGAAGGAACAGAGGAAGACATGAAAATAGTGAGGAAAATGAACAAAGGACAATGGATCTCTCAGGATATCCTGTGTGTCTAAAGGTACACTATAAGCGCAATTGTATGTGGACACTCGAACAAAACCCATGCACAGCCTGATCTCATGAAAATTACGTGACTGTGGTGACATTTTTACATAATTATATTTTTATATTATATGGTTCCTTACACGTATTGTGTCAGTTCGGAGCAACTGTTATTTTGTGGTTCTTCTATGACACTTTCAGCTTATGTGTTGACTAGCGTGCTCTTCAGGACTCTTGGCATTCTGATGTTGGGTGATGGTGCATGACTCCAATTCATCCCAAAAGTTTTCTGTGGGGTTCAGTTCTGGGCCATACATACAGTATAGTGTACATCTGCAGTAAATACAATAAAACTGGCAAGGATCAGCAGATGGACAAGTCTGGACATCAGAGCACTGCCAAAGTGTGTTGAGAGATTCTCTTAACTGTTGTGTATCAGAGGAACACAGCTAGAAGGCTTTTTGGGCATTAAGAGGGCAGAAGGACAATAAACACTTCTCTGCTTTTCTTAAAAAGAGGAGATGGAAACACCCAAGTACCACAGCAGTGAAAGAATCATGGATTAGCATAGCTACTCAGCCTGTTCCGTTCTAAAAACGTCTCTGGGTCAAACACACACACATATACACACAGATTTACACACCTGTTGCCTGGCAACAGGAATGCTTTTTTGATCAAATGGTTGTAAGGAAGTGAGAGGGATGGAAGAGAGAGAGAGCTGGGTGGAAAAACAGAAGGCAATGTTGATACAGAGAGAGAGAGAGAGTTCTGTGTCACATGCCCATAGGCCTGCTGTCAGTCACCTTGCCATCAGTGTTTTGGTGAGACAGTGCTCCCTCAAATTATAAGTCTGTAATCAAAAAGACCTCGTCTGCCTATATAGCCTTCCCTCCAAACACCATCCCAATGACATACAGCCCAGCACCATTCTGACATCTCCTTACAACCACTACACTCACTCACATTTTGTCCTGTGCTATTTAAAGGGATAGCTACTTCACCCAAAAATTAAAATTCTGTAATCATTTATTCACCCTCATATTGTTCCAAACCCATATGATTTTCTTTTTTATGTGGAACACAAAATGTAAGGCAGTATGTTAATCTCAGTCACCATTCACTTTCATTGCATCTTTACTACCTTGGCTGATACTGTAGAAAAACATTGCTATACCTACATTTTTCCAAAATTAAACACTTACTTTAAGTGTCATAAAAGCACCACAAAATTACATGGTTCCTTCAGCAATTGCATTTTTCATCTCACATTTGCTTTTTATGACACTATCGGTTAGGTTTAGGTTTAAGGTTTAGGGTAGGTAGGTAGGTTTTGTTGATTTACCAGCTCGATTGAGCAGAAACCTTAAAAACTTTTCAGAAAAATGTCACTCACTTTTAGCACCACTCAGTGGACATTTCACCTCGGAACTGCCGTGGGCTAGACAACTTGGACAAAAAAATAAAAATAAATTGGATTAATTTGAATAATATTGGGATTGCGATTTGAACAGCGACATGATTATAAAAAAAGAAATGTTTAAACCTAGTGTTTCCTTTGGAACAAAATGAAGTCATGGGCAAACATGCTCTACTGCCAGTTGAAATACTGTTCATGAAAGGGTTTTTACACTTGAGTGCTTTAAAAAATAACCAGACTACATTATTAAAAAATATAGTGAAACATAGAGGGGGGGGGGGGGGATCATTATCATCTTCCTAGTGTATCTGTTCACTATGTGCATGTTTTTGTCCACTTTGTGATAGGGTCTCAGCCCACTTTTCATCACTATTTTTTGGAACTCAATAATAAGTTAAGAAACTATGACGGAAATATATGGCTATGTGATCCGGTTAAACCCTTAAGCTTTTATTTTGGCGGAATACATTTCTGTTTGTAGTACAGTTGACAATGCCTTTTAATGCAGAGAAATTCACTCTTCTGTTCACAAAAAGATGATTTTATGAGGTTTCTTTAGATTTGGACAGTAACTTTTAGCAGCAAAGTATATTTGGAATTACACAAATGTGCTATTAGTGAGTGTAGAGCGCTGGAAATTTAACGCACTCAGCTGTTAGCCTGATGCGTGCTTTGAGTATGTGTAAATATGGGATAGAGAACAGAGCTGTGCAGCGAGCAGCGAGTACATACTATTTATACACAGTATTTTATTAAATCGCAACCTTTGCGGTTTGAGAACTGCACTACATTTTATCGCGATTTCAATTTTATTTTGATTAATCGTTTAGCCCTAGAACTTCCGCAATATCATTTTGCAAAAATTTCACCAGTCACTTTTTTTTTTAAGTCAGTGGTGACTGAGGCTGTCATTCTGCCTTGCATCTCCTTTTGTGTTCCACAGAAGAAGGAAAATCATTTCCATCACAGGTTAAGAACAAATTCAATGTTGGAAACAAGCAGTGAAGTGTCTCAGTGTTGTTGACTAAATACCAGAACTCTTGGTCTGCCAATCAGATTAGAGGACCGGAACTAACTGTTGTATTATAGACAATAGTATACACCGGTCACATTTTCAAGACAAAAATTCAAGACTTCACTGTGGTTTTGTCTGGGCACAGCTGCACTTCTCCAGTTTGCATCTCTATTATTTCCATTATCACAAACAGCATTGGTTAAAAAAAAAAAAGTTTCCTCCTTATATCTGAGGTCATATGTGGTACTCTAGGATATGTTATTTACAAGATCCAGCTGGCTCGGCTCAAACCTTGATTGATATTCTGATACAGAATGTTTCCGATAAGCCAGATGAGAGCAAAGGAAAATTGGATTTCAAAGCCATACAAATACAGATTGGACCCTCAAAGCAATTTGTCCCTAAAATGACGTGAAGGATCTCAAAGAGAACAAGAACCACTGACAAAAAGAGTGCAGCCAGAAAGAGAAAGGTGTGAATGCAGTGGGCTTTGATAACAAAGCCTGGAAGAGCATGATGGCTCCATATAGCCAATTGTAGGATCTTAAAGGGATAATTCACCCAAAAATTTAAATTCTATCACCATTTACTCACCCAAATTTTTTAATGTTAAATTACTTTCAGCTGTCCCAGTTATATATGCAGACACTATTAGTAAGCCACTTGAAGGTTGATTACCCTGGAAACACTGTGACTCGAACATTGATCTGTTTTTTGAGCATTCCGACCAGCCTGACAGAGCAACATGTTGTGTGTTTGTCTTTTGACCAACCTATTTCTACAAATATTGCAGAAAATAGCAATTTATAAGTTTCATTATCAGTCCAAATGGTGATGGCATATGGCAATTAGCATGTGCTTGTTTTAATAAGGCAAGGCATGGATCATGCTGGGATTTGTATTATTTTATAATTTGTGTTCCCTGAAATGCTATTCAAGAGACAGACCATTCTCACCCTTTGGAGGCAACAGAGGCATAATTATAAACACACAAATGCACTTGCATAAATACACAGTAAACACAATCCCATTTATATCAATGATTCCAGCTGCAATTAAATTGGACCCAACAGCCAACCTGCAACCTGTATGTTGCCCAAGTGTTGTTACTCTTTTCAAATATGAAAAGGTTAGCCAATCATAACAGAGGGCATTAACACAGAGGTTTAAAAGTTAAAGTAGCCAAAAAAAAACAAACAAAAAAAAAAAAAAACAGTCTGTTTAATTTTAAGGCTATGTTTAGAATGCCATGCTTCCATACTATCCTTAATATTTCTGCAGTATATTGAATGTATACTATGCACAGTATGCAAATATTCTGTATGCACAGAATACACAGATGCAATGTGTATGATTTGATTTTCAGTCTGATGAATCAACAAAAGTAACTTTTTTGACTGATTATTTGACTGATATTTCTTTTTTTACAAAATAACAATTTTTAGGTTCAAGATAACAACTGGATGCCACCAGAGACTATTTAGAACAGACAGACGACTTCTATTAAAATGAATGGGAGAAATTGGAAAGCCCGACAGCCAACGGATGTAGCAAAGGAAGTCCCACCTTAAAGGTAAAAGAGCTAATCAGCTTTTAGAAATACGGTCAGAAATTGTGGAATAGTGACTACCGTTTCACTTGCCATTTATAATGAATAATAGGCAGTATTTCATATTTACTGCACAGTTTTCATTAAGTAGTAAGCAAGGAATATTGAATTTCAAACATAGCCCAAGTGTCAGAGAGAGTGTGGAAAATGATTATGCAAAATTAAATTATGAAATTTTTGGTGCAAGAAACCTTGACTAACATTTTTAAGCGGACCTCAGGAAAAAAAAAAAATTATATCACAACTTAGATATTATTTTACCCATTAAAGATGTCTCCCCAACACCCTTTCTCAATATTTCATAGAAAAAGTGTAGACCACAACTCAAATGCTAATTACAAATGTTCTGCTGCTCTAGTAGATGAGCAGACAGATTATACATAGTTCTTTGGGTGTAACTGATGTTTTCATTAAATGCAAAGGACAGAGCCACGGGCTCTTAAGCTGTATCCCACACAGTGAATCCAAATACAGGTCTTTTTTTTAGCTGGCCTGCTGATAGTTTTATCACTGAACCTGAAACCTGATCAATCTCAGCCTAAATAAGGCTTCACTGGTGAAATGCAGCTTAACGGAGGACAAGCTCTGTGAATAAACACTCCCATCTCCTCACAGTCTCAAACTGGATAAACTGTCACCTGCACACACCTACACAAGCTGAAGAGGAGGGAGTATGAGAGAGAAAGAGACTTTTCTCTGAAGTCTAATTCTTAGTGTCACAGTATGGCATGACTGATGCCTTGATTTAGAGCTGGTACTGTATAACCAGAGCACTCCAGAGGCGCCAAGTATGAGAGGCATTTATTATAACCACAGTGATCATAACAAAGATAACAGCATTCGAGATTATACGGCTAATCGTGTTCTGACAGGATACAGCAGAAACATGAGAGATGAACCACCAAATTCTATTTCCCCCAATTACAGTCTGATGTCTTTCCATGCACTGCTGCTTAAAGAGGTTTGAGAAACAACTTTAATCTGAGAAGCCACAGTGGTAGAAATTTACAATGCACACTTTGAATATGCTTCTTGTTAAAAAAGACAGTGATCTGGGTTAGGAATTAATGGAGAGGAGAGCAGAGGAGAGGAGAAAGCATCAGGAATATCCGTACTGAGATACCTCAATAGAGCTTCAAAACCACAAGGACTACTAGACCACTAAAGACCAAGCTGAAAAGAACAGCATGGACAATGTTTGTTTTTGCTGGTTAGTACTGGTCTAGTTGGTGAACTAACATAGCCATGCTGTTAACTTGCAAAATTCAATGTTTCCCTACCCTGGTCTAAAAGAACCCCCAACGTCTCTAATGTGTCAAATGAGGGAGACCTCCAAAATGTCACTTATTTTATACAACAGTTGACAAAGTTCAGTTTAAACAAGAAAACAACATTGGATAACTTATGTTTCAGACAAATATGATTAAGTTATACTGTATATAGTGGTGTTTTGTTGTTGAACGAATCTTTAGTAAACAATTCGTTCTCAATCACTTCAATTGTTTCAGTGGTAAACAATTTATGAATCAGTTGAATCAATGATTCAGTGACTCACTCATAACATAAAAGGCACTCATTTGACACCACCTTTTGGCGTAAAATGTAATCTGCAGAAATGGTCACGAAACAAATTAGTGAACAAATCTTTTGGTCAAAGGATTAAAATGACTCGAGTCACTTGGATTAATCAAAATCCCTACCACTATGGACCCTTCTCAAAGACTGTGATGACGTGTTTCTGTCATATTTAGCAACACAAATCTAGCCAACTTTTTAAAAAAAAAAATTATTTAGTGTAACTTTATAACATTCTTTGTGTTATAATACACTGGCATTAATAAAAATGTAATAAAAAGTCAACACCTCTGCAATGGGGTTTTAAATACAGCTGCTGAGGTAGTGACAATAAATTTGGCTCTTTCTCTGGCATTTTTCTGATCCTCTATTTTTTCCTCTTTTGGAAAGTTATGGAAACTTTTTTGTGTGTGTGGATTTTCTCCCCTCTTTCTCCCCAATTTGGATTGCCAAATTCCCAATGCCTATGTGGTGGCATAGTGACTCGCCTCAATCTGGGTGGCGGAGGACAAATCTCATTTGCCTCCGCGTCCGAGACCGTCAACCTGCGCATCTTATCACATGGCTTGTTGAGCCACGGAGACATAGCGTGTGTGGAGGCTTCATTATAGGGACCATGAGAAGGTTAACCCAATGTGACTCTACCCTCCCTAGCAACCGGGCCAATTTGGTTGCTTAGGAGACCTGGCTGGGGTCACTCAGCATGCCCTGGATTTGAACTTGTGACTCCAGGGATGGTAGTCAGTGTCTTTACTCGCTGAGCTACCCAGGCCCCGGAAAGTTATGGAAACTTAATAGACCAATACTTTGGCAATGTCACCACCTATGTCATAGTCAGAAGGGGTGGCAAAAAGATCAGTTCGAACAGTAAACCAAACCTCTCTGATCCAGCAGTCCTCAAAAAGATAGTTTTTCCATTTAAATTGTCTGGTTAAACTAAATTGATAGATAGGATTTTTTTCCCCACCGTGGGTGCATAGAAAGCATAAACACAACAAAACC
This sequence comes from Myxocyprinus asiaticus, assembly GCF_019703515.2. NCBI lineage: Eukaryota > Metazoa > Chordata > Actinopteri > Cypriniformes > Catostomidae > Myxocyprinus > Myxocyprinus asiaticus. Next base: position 27,184,643 of record NC_059372.1, on the reverse strand, counting down.
ATACATATCAACCATCAAAACAATCACACAAAAAAAGATCATACAATGAGTGCCAGAGCATAAGATGGCATCACAATGGCTGATTACCTACATATGTGTTTAAAGCTTGTATAGCCATAGGAACAAAACTCCTACCATAGCTGGCCTTTCTGCACATGGGTAGTCTATACCTGCGGCCAGAAGGAAGGAGGGTGAAATACTGAGAAAGTGGATGGTCTGGATCATTAAAAATGTTATGTGCCTTCCGGAGTGTATATGAAATGACAGTCCGATAAATTAGGGATAGGAATACCAATAATTTTTCTCGCTAAATGAGTTATCTTTAAGAGTTTGTTCTTATTGGTAACTGTTAGCATATGAAAGAAACAAATGGCACCATACATAAGAACTGGCTCAATAATACTTCGATACAGAAGAAGAAGAAATGTTGTGCTGCAATGTTTGCAATTGCAATGGCAAAAACCAATGGCTTCACTTTTATCGGATTCCGTCAGCAGAGCTGATTGGACTGAGGAGATCAACTCATGGCTTTGCAGAGAACATTTTATTACAGGTATGTTATTAACTCATATCATTATGATAATAGTTTAGCTAAGAATATTTCTGTATTTTGATGGCTTTGTGTCGTTCTTTCTTTATCTGTCATCTGTTTTACTAGCAATAGTGCACCCAAACCTAGCTAGCTTTGAACCTGAAGGCTAATTTTATTCTATATTTTCTTTCAGCGATATTTGGAGGAGCTAGATAGTGCTAGCTGTCTAATCTGTCAAATCTAAAACAACAGTTTGCTGGCTTTCTCCCACCACTTACTTTGCATACACTGCAATGTTTGTAAACAATGGGATTGGTCTATAGTGGAATTTTTTCTTTTGCTGTTGGAGCAAATGTGAAAGCAAAAAAATCCCCGCCACTATGTAATTTTACCCCAATAGTTTACTTCAACATTCCAAACCCAGAAATGTGAAAAGGGTCCATTTGGTAAGCTGCAAAGTGCAAACAGAGACAAGCAGATTGATACAGATAGCCAAGGACAAGAACCAACTTTTGTATAAAACACAACATATACTGACCAACTACGCTTGTCTTTTTATCCAAGAATTGGTGAAAATAATTAAGAACACTGTTCTTACCTTTCTCCAGTGCGGTGATGCCCATGGAGGGCTGGCCCAGTCCTGTCTTCCTCTCCCACTTGCCTTCATCAGGGTGAAACACCTCCACTGAGGCCAACGGGCTCTGCTGTGCGTCCATGCCTCCCATGACCATCAGCTGGTCTCCGACGGCCACAGCAGATGCCCCCGCCCGGGCGGTGGGGAGTGGGGGCAGCTCACACCAATGCTGGCTCTCCACATCTAGCATCTCGGCCGAGTCCAGTGGGAGGCCATTCTCGCTACAGCCTCCCAGCACATATAGGCGTCCGGCCCAGAGCATGGGCGTGCAGTACACCCGGTGCGTGGCCATGGGGGGGAACACCTCCCAGTACAGAGACTTCACCGGGCTCAAAGCCATCTCTGGGATAGGCATTTCTTCAGGATGGGATGCCGGCAACAAAGCATGACACGGGCACAGGGGGGCCAGGAACACAAAAAACACTGCAAATACATAAACAAACTGCCAAGCTAGACAGAGCCAGAGAAGCAGTAACTGTCAGTCTGCCAGAGACCTCAGTTCTAGCTCTCGCTCGCTCAGCACCAGCAGGTGGGGGTGGGGTAGAGTGCTTCCTTCACTATGAAGAACTAGCCCTCACTCTCTCTTGATGATTTATTCATTTTTGTTGCTTCTTTTAAATGGTGCATCTGGCCCTTTTATGTCTTTCCTTTCGTCCTCCACTGGTAAAAGATGTGCAGTTGAAAAGAATAGCCAAAGCAGTGTAACCGTAACTAAAAATAAATGTCTTTAATTTATCCACATGAAACGTGTAACAGGATTCTTGATTCTGTGTTGTCTTGCCAACTTGTCAGTGTGACCCTCATGCCTGGCACAGAGAGGAAGAGAGAGAGAGAGAAAGAGCAAGAGGCTCTACCTGTAGCTCAACTGGTAAAGCAAGGCGCTAATAACATCAAGGTGATTGGTTTGATTCCCAGGGTTGCTTTGGATACAAGTGTCTTCCAAATAATGCAAATGTAAGAAGAATGCACAAGAGGGGTGCACAAAATACAAGAAAGTATAATCCAACTGATCAAAAAAAGATTCACAGCTTGCTGAAGACTAACATTTGGAGGGATGCAAGCTGGTGGTGGATCTTGTGGGCTGATCTAATCTTTTCTGATGGACAAAGATCCCAATCACTAATTCAAATAAACCATATAATTCAATGGCCAGAGCGCTGACATTTACCATTCTCTATCTGTTGCCGAGGGCTCAAGGGTGGACATACTAGCATGTGTGTGAGTGTGTGTGTAAAGGTGGTAGGCCAGTGGCACTCACAGAGCAGCAGTCTGGCCCTCTCCAAAGGTCACTGAGTCTGCAGGGACCAAGAGCCCTGGCCAGTCACTGAACCAGTCTAATTTGGACGTGTACATCATCAATTAAAGGCTTCATTATATCGGGTGTGTGGTTGGGCCGTCAACATGGGAAAGAAAGAGGAGAAAACCATAGGAAAGGTTAGAGAGGTTGTCCTCAAACATTTACTAGAGTGTGAGAGACAGAGACAGGTTTGTGTGGAAAGGATCTCTAGGTCTAGAGACAAACAGATGAATATAGGGCTCCTTTGGGAGAAAAGTACATATATAGTGGACACAAGAAGTGGTACAGTGAAAGAGAAATAGAACAAGACACCGGCCAGAATTCCATGTATTTGTGCATGTCTCTATATGGTAGTTTATCTCCAGATGTAGAGATGTTTCCTCCTCTGTCTGAATTGATTGGGCTGTGTAATTAAGATGCTGCTGATGCTGAGTTCAAGCCACGTGCTACAAAACACAGCGCAGGAGGGCTAACAGCTCCATACTGGCTTAAAATTATGCAGAAAAACATCAGTTTCATCTGGTCCCAGTGTACTCATGGTAAAAACACAGAGTGAGAGTCTGATCTGTGCATTCTGATTGAGTCTAATCAGTCCAGATCATATGATACCATCAGGGCTCTCTTTGGTTTTGAGACAGTTCCTGTCCCAATTTATCAGTAATGTGAAAGTTCCACTTTAGCAATATTAGGACAGTTCATTTGAATGAGCCTCTGCTGGCCAGCCTCTAGTTCTAAGATTTTACTCCATATAGTGGGAAAAGAGGGATGTCTAGGTCTCACGGGAACTGCAGTTTCCTCCAGATGATGTCAGAGGGACTTGGGGAACAATTTTTAATGTGAATGACCCCTGTTGTCCAAGCTCTAGCTACTTCTCTTCATTTTTCTTTAGATTTTATTCCACATAGATGAGTGAGGGATATCTCCAGACAATGTCAGTTGGGATAGGATGTCCATTGGAACAGGGGGATAAACATCAGCTTCTGTCCACACTGCCTGGAAATACAAAGAGAGTGTGAAAATAAACAAAACAAAATATTGTAAGAGTGATGAAGAAAGTGAGGAATCAAGGAGGCATACAGAAGAGAAACAGATGTTTACGTTGTGTATTTGGACTCCTATCAGTCTCTAACTAGGCAGCTTACTATGAGCAAACTATGAGCTTATAAGGCCACGTTTTAATACAATAAAGTTTCCACTCAGCACATAATAGACTCTGCCAAGCTGAAGCATCTTTTTCCTTCTAAGTGAGCGATTTCACTTCTGGTATTATGTTTAAAAAAAAAAAAAAAACCCAGCAGTAATGGTGTCCTAACCTGCTAAATTGATTTTCTGTGAAGTGCCTTTCTCACAGGGAGAAAATTCTACAGTCACCTCTCCACACTAACACAAGGCAAGCTGTTTTCAGGCCATGAGCCCTCAAAGAGGCATAACATGACACAATTTTGCTTTATTTTGAGGGTGCTGTACTCTACCTGAACAGGTTAAAGCTTTTTAAGGAGCTTGTTTATCTGCTTATTTATTCTGAAACATTGTCTGTAACATGGATTGCAGGAATGAGGGACCCTGAGACAGGGAAGTCTTTATTTTGACACATTTCTCAACTTCAGATATTTAAAGGTCCTTAAAACCCAGACAGCATGCAAACAGACCAAATGCACAGACAGCTGTGAAAGAGAGAAAACTTCAGTCTATATCCCACAGTTTGGAGCTTCAAATCTTCATGAAATCAAAATGAGTCAGCAAACAATGAGATATGCAATTAGGACAATTCTTTTTGAGATCTCAGGTTTCATGGAAATGATTAATTCTGTTTTTGGTGTGTATATATTTGATAAATGACAGCCTAGTGGAATAATCCAGATGATAGAGGCCTGTGAGGACAAAAGAGTGACAGCAGAAGGAAAGGCGAGTATTGTGTTCATGTCTTCTTTCTTATCTCTCTTATTCCTGTTCTCCTTTCGTCTGCACTGCCAGGATGATCTGTGCACTCTATGGTGTCCTTGTTGAGCATCAGTGTGTGAACTGTAAAAGTCATTCGCTAATGAAACCTGTGAAATTTCAATGCTGTAGACCTCCAGAGCAGCGGCGGCGTTTCACAAAAACCTAGGGTATGGCCAAACACCCCCCAGGCGAATATAGCAATAACAATTCATCTTAGCTCTTAAAGGGGTTCTCTACATGCAAAGTTATGAACGTTCTTTCTTTATCACATGTGTTTCACAAAATTGCACTTTGCAATGACACTATAAGTGCTAGTCGCTGTCCCTGTGGAAGTGCTGAAATGTGACTGTATAGTGCAGGGGTCGGCAACCTTTTTGACATAGGCTGTGTCTCGTTTCGAAGGCTGCGTGCTAGGTATACCGAGCATCCTCCTTTAAACAAGTCTCGTTTAAACGAGACGGCCTTCGTAGGACAAACGGAAACGGAACGTAACATGGTTGCTATGACAGCACGCCACTCTTTAACAAGCGCGAGCACTTTGAGTGAGAAGGGAACAAAATCCCTCTGGAAGGGAATGTATGAGGTACATTTTAGGAGAGTTATAATGATGTAAAGAGAAAAGAAAATAGATTTTACAGTTGTACTTTTAGTCTAATATTTTATTTTAATTATATATTAATATAATTATACATATTATATACTCTGCACCCATCTACTGAGGTACTTCAACTTGGGAATTAACATTACTTGCATTTGAACATCATATTTACGGGCAAATTGTTGTAATTTTTTTTAGACATTTCCGTTGAAGCAAAGAATTGTGGGTTGTGAGTGCCCATGAAGGATACACCTCATGCATCCTCCGAATTACCGTGAAAGAAGGTCGCATTTGAAGGCTGCATTCGAAGTGTCCTACTCGCTTTTCTGAAACGAGACAGCCTCGATGACGTATGCGGCTGACAAATGCGACCTCCAGAGGACGCAGCCTTCCAAACGAGACATAGCCATGGAGTGCCATTTTAATTTTCCAGGTCAATGGCTGTGCTGACTTATTTTCTATTTTAATCGTATTTTACGTTACAAATGATATTATCAGCATAACAGTTTGAGTGAAAAATTTGTGCAAAACCCACATGTGAAAAATCTTGTCTGTGAATTTGCACAGAGCATCTTGTGAAAGTGCTTTAATGACAGAAAACCTGTTCTTCTGTACAAAATGAGTTAACAGTTAATTTCACTTATTTGATTACTGATCACAAAATTGTGTGGAATCTTAAATATTTCTTATATTATGTCATACATTTTTCAAAATCACACAGAGGGGTAATCACTAGCGCGCAAGCAACCACGGGAGAGTAGCAGGCTATTTTATTTATATGAAATGTTTCGCACCTGCATTCCAATCTACATCTTGATGTAATCCTTTCTCATGATCATGCAGCGTGTCTTCATCAGCCGAATCGGAGGCTAAACTCTATTAAAGTGTCACAAGCCGATCAACTATTTAGCCCTTTTTGGTGAATCGCACCTGCAAAATCCTAAAACTTTATTTCCAGGTTTAATTTATATTTTGAATAGACTCGATGTGGGTTTATGTTTTCTCTAAATCGTTTAATGTAATTTCGAGTGTGACCATAGTTTAAGGAGGGTGTACCTGTATGCTGGGTTGGAAAACTCAAGGATTAATAGTGGTGTTTTCCTTATTACATGACGTGTTGTTCTGAAAGCAAAAAGAAACAAATGAAACAGGGAATGTAGGCTGTCATCCACGCAGCCTGACTGAAGCAAAGCGGGCGTGTTTACTCACGCAATTAACCGATAGTGCTGCCGTCTCATGATGTGCGAATGGCTTGCACGCGCTGCACGAGTCTGTTGGGTATACTGCATTCTCGTCACATGTTAACTTATTGTTTAGCCTCCCATTCAGCTGATGAAAACACGCTGCGTGATCATGAGGAAGGATTACATCAAGTGTATATTGGAATGCTGGTGCGGAATTTCATATGAATAAAATAGTCTACTCCTCTCTCGCTGCTGCTGGCATGCCAGTGATTACCCCTCCGCATGCCAATGCTGGCACGAGTGCCATAGGTTGCCGACCCCTGGTGTAGTGTCTCTCATCATTGTAAGTTTATTAAAGTTTTGTGCGTAACTTTATGAATACATTAACTTGCTGGGAATGTTTAAAGTTATTCTCTTAATCTAACTAATTAACTACACATATTTTTGTTATTATTACTTGTGCAGTATGATCTATTATTTTTACACAATCAATGCTTTTTCATCATAAGTACGTTTTCAATGTTTCATTTACACAAATTCATCTGTGGGTTGAGGTGCAAGCTGCAAGGTCAGTGAAGACTTTTCCATAGTATACCGTGCTGGCAGTAGGCCTATTGAAAGTGCACAATATAATAAATAAAACATCTCAATTCCCTCTGAGTTTAATTTGCAATTCATTTATGCAGCCACTTTGTACCAACTGTGTGGTACTGCACACACAAATATGTATAATTTATTGCTTTATGCTATTGAATTATTTGATCAAAAAGTCTTTTTTTTTTATTTATCTATTTTATGCCTTAATTGTAAACTATATATTATTATATATTAGATAAAAAACAGGCCTATATAGGTCAATTGATATAAGTAGACCTATAAAATTATATTCTGTTTAAATACAAATAAAAATAAAAAGACATTAAAGGAATAGTTTACACAAAAATGAAAATTTGCTGATAATTTACTCACCCTCAGGCCATCCAAGATGTATCTGAGTTAATTTCTTCATCAAAACAGAATTTAAGACTTTTAGGATTTCATTTCAGGCCTCCTCTTCTAAACAATGCAAGTGAATATCCTCCATTTTTTGATGGTCCAAAATGCATATTTAGGGTGCATCAAAATAATCCACACGACTCCAGTCGACAAATACATTTCTTCTGAACGCAAACGATTGATTGTTGGTAAGGTCACGCGTCACGTGGAGGAGTCAGGAAGCACGTCATTGTTTACAAGAGAAACTTGTGCCGTTCACAAACCAAAACAGTCCAAAACAATTTAAAAACAATACAAAATCAAAATAATTTCCAAATAATAATAATTAAAAAAAAACAATGTAAACAATGACGCGCTTCCTGACTCCTCCTCCATGTGACGCGTGACCTTACCAATAAGCTTACATCATCCCTCTCATGAGCGCACGTCACAGAGATGTACTGAAGCGAACATTTGTAGTTAAAAAGTACATAAGTATTGTTTTGTTTCTAAAAATAATCAATCGTTTGTGTACTTTATTTGTCGACTGGAGTCATGTGGATTATTTTGATGCACCCTAAATATGCATTTTGGACTGTCAAAAAATGGAGGATAATCACTTGCATTGTTTAGAGGAGGAGGCCTGAAATGAAATCCTAAAAGTCTTAAGTTCTGTTTTGATGAAGAAAGAAACTCCGATACATCTTGGATGGCCTGAGTAAATTATCAGCAAATTTTCATTTTTGGGTGAAGTATACCTTTAACTGTATTAAATTGTATGAGGTGTAATTTCACAATTGTCCTGCAGGTGTCAAGATTAGAATGGACTGATTGAAAGATATCAATCATGAGTGGCCACTACATTAAAGGTGTTCCACTCAAATGGCTGAGTATGATTACCTAACCGTTCTGAGAAATCCAGGCCGGGAACGGTTTGTAATCGCACTATACTGTACCAAACCAAGATCAAGTGAAAATGCTACCTGAACCATTTCTCACTATGCTCAGAACCGTTTGACTCAATGGTGGAAAAGCAGCTAATGAGATTTTATGTTTTTGACTTAGTTGCCATATTTGATTCGACATGGAATGATAGTGTCTCTAGCTACAGAAAGGCTCTAAAAGCTGTCAGGTCAGCATATTTGAGCAAATTCATAGAAAATAAAGTGTTTATTCAGTATTGTGGATAAATTAGTAAAGAATAAAGCTGCACAATCTGCAGCACATGAATATGAATTCTTTTCTGATAAAATTGAAATCATCAGAAACAAAATTGGAATTATGCAACCGTCTGCAATAGTACCACTGAAGACAGTGTCTCATATTATTTCCCAAGAGCAACTTCAATCCTTTGCTGTCATAGGACAGGAAGAGCTAAACAAACTTATCAAAACATCAAAATCAACAACATGTATGTTAGATTCAATACCGACCAAGCTGTTATAAGTGTTTCCTGTAATTTCAGAACCTCTTCTTAATATTATTAAGTCCTCATTATCGTTAGGGCATGTCCCCAAAAAATTTAAGGTATCAGTTATTAAACCACTAATCAAGAAACCACAGCTTGATCCTGGAGAGTTGACTAATTATAGACCAATCTCAAATCTCTAATTTATGTCGAAAATACTAGAAAAGGTAGTGTCTTCCCATCTATGTTCATTTTTACAAAAAAGTTGTATATGTGAAGAATTTCAGTCAGGATTTAGGCCACATCATAGTACAGAGACTGCACTTATCAGAGTAACAAATTACTTGCTCTTATCATCTGATCGTGGCTGCATTTCTCTCGAAGTGCTTTTGGATCTTAGTGTTGCCTTCAACACCATAGATCACGACATACTCTTGGATAGGCTTGAGAATTATGTCTGCATTTGTGGACAGGCATTAGCTTGGTTTAGGTCCTATTTATCCGACTGCTACCACTTTGTCTGTGTAAATGAGGAATTGTCAGATCAAACATCCTGGTTACTTTCGTAACCTCCGTTCCCTGATGGAGGAAATGAGATGTTGTGTCGATGTAGTGACACTAGGGGTCACTCTTGGGAGCCCCAAACACCTCTGATTTAGAAAAAAGGCCAATGGGAATTGGCGAGTGGAATTTGCATGCCACTCCCCTGAACATACGGGTATAAAAGGAGCTGGCTCGCAACCACTCATTCAGGTTTTGTGCTGAGGAGCTGAGACAAGTTCCCGGCCATTTCAGTGGGTAGTTAAGTATTGTGGCAAGAGGGACACAATGTCTCGTTCCTTCCATCAGGGAACGGAGGTTCCGAAAGTAACCAGGACATTCCCTATCTGTCACACACTCGACGTTGTGTCGATGAAGTGACATTAGGGGTCCCTATAGGAAATGCCACAATAAGCTGAACTGTGTTACGTGGACTGGCAGTGCGAGACGGGCAGAACGCTGTGTGCCTCGTAGCCAGCACTCCAGGCCATCATGTAACCTCCCCCAACACTCTTATGAGCATCAAACGGTCCTTTGGGAACAAGTCGACTTGCCCAACAAATAGGGACAGGCCAGCCCAGCCGTGGCCTCTTTTCCTCTTTTTTCTCCCCAAAAAGAGGGGAAGTTTGTTTACCGGCTGGGGGCCATAAGTGTCTACATCGGGGAGGTGTCACTCCCAAGGGGAAGACACCGCGGAGACCACACCCCACCCAGAGGGGGGGGATTTAGAGTGGAAATACGTCACATGGTCTTACCGAGTCTTGTCGGAAGTATATCATGTGGAGAAGTCCCATGGTAGGTCCTACCCAGGGGGGAGGAGCTCTACAAACATGGTGACCGGGGGCAGAGGAACCTCTGCCCAAGGAAGACACAGTTTACCGACAGGGTAACGATTTAGCGGAAGATATATCACATGGGGTCACCTATGGGGAACCAGCGCATGTGGAGCACCTACCCCAGTACAGGGCTTAGTTAGCACATGTACTGGGCTGGCAGCGAGTTTCTCCACAAACTCATCTGCCACAGGGCTAAGGAGGAAAGTCATCCAGGGATCACAACTTGTGAACACGACTGGGAGTCAAAAGCGCACGTCTTCACCTCAGGGGAGGGGAAAGGCAATATGCGCAAGTGGTACACCCGGCCAGCTGTCCCGGAACTCACCTGCTCGTACCTGAAAATATACGGGATGAGACCGGCTTGTAGAACCTCGCAAAGGTGTTGGGCATTGCCCAGCCCGCTGCTCTGCAGATGTCTGCCGAAGAGGCACCATTGGTCAGGGCCCAGGAGGCCACCACACTATTAGTAGAGTGGGCTCATAGCCCCACGGGGGGGCACATCCTGAGTGTGATATGCCATCACAATGGCGTCAATAACCCAATGGGCAATCCTCTGTTTGGAGACAGCACTCCCTTTCCGCTGTCCGCCAAAGCAGACAAAGAGCTGCTCGGAGCTTCTAAAGCTCTGCGTGTGATCCACATAGATGCGTAAAGCATGCACCGGTCACAGCAATGCCAAGGCTGGGTCTGCCTCCTCCCGGGGCAGCGCTTGCAGGTTCACCATCTGATCCCTAAACGGGGTCGTGGGAACCTTGGGCACATAGCCCGGTCGGGGTCTCAGGATCACGTGTGAGTAGCCCAGACCGAACTCCAGGCACCTTTTGCTGACAGAGAATGCCTGCAGGTCCCCTACCCTCTTGATGGTAGTGAGCTCAGTCAGGAAGGCAGTCTTCAAAGAGAGTGCCTTAAGCTCAACTGACTCCAGGGGCTCGAAGGGAGCTCCCCGTAGACCCAAAGGACTAAAGAGAGGTCCCACAAGGGGATGAGGTGCAGTCAGGAGGGATTCGACCTCCTAGCACCTCTCAGGAACCTGATGATCAAGTTGTGCTTCCCCAAATACTTACCATCTACTGCATCGTGATGTGCTGAAATGGCGGCTACATACACCTTCAAGGTGGAGGGGGACAGCCGCCTCTCCAGCCTCTCCTGCAGGAAGGAAAGCACTGATCTGACTGCGCATCTCTGGGGATCTTTGCGTCGGGAAGCACACCACTTAGTGAACAGATGCCACTTCAGGGAGCCTCGTAGAGGGAGCCCTAGCCTAAGTGATCGTGTCTACCACCACGGGTGATAGGCCACTTAGGTCTTCCACGTCCCATCCAAGGGCCAGACGTGGAGATTCCAGAGGTCTGGTCACGAGTGCCAGATGGTGCCCCGTCCCTGAGAAAGAAGGTCCTTCCTCAGGGGAACTCGCCGGGGGGTGGGGCTGTCGCGAGGAGCATGAGGTCCGAGAACCACGTCTGGGTGGGCCAGTAGGGTGCTACTAGGATAACCTGCTCCTCATCCTCCCTGACCTTGCACAGGGTCTGTGCAAGTAGGCTCACTGGGGGAAACGCATATTTCCGTAGTCCCGGGGGTCAGCTGTGTGCCAGCGCGTCTATACCGAGGGGTGCCTTGTTCAGCGAGCGTGCTGAGGAATGGGAGGTCCATGGGGGTTTACCCGGCGGAGGTGCTCCCATTGAAGTCCCCAAATCGCCCCCAGTGCTAACTGACGCGGCCTCATACCCGTAGGTAGAAGGACCGAGGCGGGGAGCCGCTGGAGTGGCTTGCCCTCTTACGTAGGAAAGCCGCGACTGCAACGTTGCCATAGTCATGTTCTCGCAATGAGGACATGACCCATCCATGAAAGATGTCTCTGCGTGGGCAGGGCCCAGACACGTAAGACAGCGATCGTGGCCATCAGAAGCTGAGAAATAACGACCGCAACCAGGAATAATACACAAACGGAAGGGCATCTTTAAAAAGACATTTCGTGAGTGCCACTCTTTTAGTTAGGAAATATACTCTTTTAGAATATACTCTTTTTTTTTTTTTTTTGCCGAAGCGCCCAGGGGCGTTCTCTGCACTCCACGGGTGCAGAGGGGGAGAAGCCGCTGAAGTGCGCCCTAGATCCAGCAGTTTGAGGTGAATATTGGAGGGATTGAATTCAGTGCACTGAATGCAACCGCTCGGCTCCGAAGAGAAAATCTGAATGAGTGGTTGCGAGCCAGCTCCTTTTATACCCGTATGTTCGGGGTAGTGGCATGCAAATTCCACTCGCCAATTCCCATTGGCCTTTTTTGAAAATCAGAGGTGTTTGGGGCTCCCAAGAGTGACCCCTAGTGTCACTACATTGATACAATGTCGAGTGAGTGACAGATAGGGAACTAAAGTTAAGTATGGAGTGCCACAAAGATCAGTTTTAGGGCCTCTCCTTTTCTCCTTATATATGCTTCCCCTGGGAAACATTATCAGGAACAGTGAAATTAGTTTTCAATGTTCTGCCAACGATACCAACTTGATTTCCTCAAAACCCGACAAAATTTCACAATTCTCCAAGTTAGCAGAGTGTATCAAAAGATATCCAAAGACTGGATAGCTAGAAATTTCCTTCTACTCAATTCCGGCAAAACAGAGGTACTAATTATTGGACCAAATCCTCTAAAAATAAGACGCTAAAATATAATTTGACTCTCGATGGATGTACTGTCATGTCATCTTCTACAGCGACAAACTTAGGTGTTATATTTGATAGCAATCTGTCCTTTGAAAAACACATTTCTAATGTTTGTAGAACAGCATTCTTCCATCTCAGAAATATTGCTAAGGTACAACACATGCTCTCTCTTTTTAAAGCCGAAAAACTAAATAATCCGTTCATGATCTCAAGACTAGATTATTGTAATGCATTACTGGGAGGATGTCCTGTAGGTTCCATAAATAAACTTCATTTAGTTGAAAATGCAGCAGCTAGAGTGCTGACTAGAACCAAGAAATATGATCATATCAGCCCAATCTTAGCGTTGCTACATTGGCTACCTGTTAAATCTCGTATTCATTTTAAAATACATCTAACTACTTACAAAGCCTTGAATGGTCTAGCTCCACATTACTTATGTGACCTTATATCACGTTCACTAAGATCGCAAAATTCTGGCCTGTTAATAATACCTAGAATATCAAATTCCACAAAAGGAGATAGATCATTTTCCTAATTGGCTCCTAAACTATGGAATAGTCTTCCGAAGATGGTTCGGGACTCAGACACACTCTCTCAGTTTAAGTCTAGATTAAAGACTCATCTTTTCAGCCATGCATACACCTAATTTATCTATCAACTCATAGTTATGCTGCATTAGTTAGGTCTGCCAGAACCGGAAACACATCTCATATTCTATAATCCTGTTTTAAAGTGAATGGCATCTACGCTAATATTGTTCTATTTGTTTCCCTGTTTTAACCTCGGGATACATATCCTGAGGTTACCAGAGCCTGCCAGATCCAACTCTGGTCCTGCATGATGTCCGACTCTGGTCCTGCCTGATGTCCGACTCCCACTACTATGTGCTGCTGAATGATGACGACTAACTTCAGCCTGTGCCAGCCAGATATCACTTCAGTCTACTACGATGGACTTCAAAGAGGATGAACTGATGCTAGCACCAACTGTCAGACATGGGATACTTCACTAGACGCTGCCTGAAACTTGGATTTAAGATGGACTCCACTGGAAATTAATCTGCCAAAAGCTTACAGTCGAACTGCAGTGCACATTACTGACCTCTGCCTGCATCACTTTGGTCATAGGATGGACTACACTCTTAAAATGGAATACGTAGATAATACATTAATTGCAGCCTTCATCAGCCAAATAACAATAGACAAATGGGTCACTTAGCATGTAAATTCAAAGACTTTAGTCATTAATCTTACAGTTCATACAATATATTTTTGTTTAAACATCGGCCCCTTACACTTACTTAGTTTACTAATTTTAAATCTTGACTTGTACTACACATAAATAACTAATATTGGCATTATATTCATTCTGTTTAGCCAGAGGGGAACTGGCCCACACAGTGAGCCTGGTTTCCCCCAAGGTTATTTTTCTCCATTAACCAACATCTTATGGAGTTTTGTGTTCCTTGCCACAGTCACCTTAAGCTTACTCACTGGGGATCTAAATATAAATATAATTATTTTCTATTATTTATTTTAAGGCACAATTTACAATCATGTCTTTTTTTTAAACCGCACTATTATGCAGCTTTTTCAGTTGAAGCATATTTTTCTGTAAAGCTGCATTGAAATGTGTTGTAAAAAGCACTATACAAATAAAAATGACGACTTGACTTCAGCACTTTATATGTGATGTAATTTCATTTGAGAGTGAGTAACAACTTAAATTTTGTTCTGTTCATTGCAAAAAGCGATCGTGTTGCTCCAGAAGAATTGGAATACAGGGAAGAAGTCGTACGATTACTTTTACTGTTTTATTGTTTGTTTTGTTTTTTGGTGTTCTTTTGTCTTTTTTCGACCAGATTATTGATATACTGCAAAGTGCCCAACATCAAAATATTTTGTCTCCACTCATATTTTGATGTTCAGCCATCTCTTTTGTGAGGGTGTTGTGGAAGTGAGAAAAACTTGACTCAAAACTGAAGAAAAGCCTGATGTGTGATAGACCAGAGTCATTATATGGCAAAAAAAAAAAAAAAAAAAAAAAACTCTGTGTTCATGTTCCATGAACAAAAAGAAAGTCATACGGGTTTGGAGTGACATTAGGGTGAGATATTCTTGTCCAAGTACTTATTGGGCCTTAATAGACAGATTAATAAACAGACAGGAAGACAGACAGTCAGAGAGGCAGAGAGATACATTGGCGGCCATAAGTTTGGAATAATGTACAGATTTTCCTGTTTCGGAAGGAAATTGGTACTTTAATTCATCAAAGTGGCATTCAACTGATCACAAAGTATAGTCAGGACATTACTGATGTAAAAAACAGCACCATCACTATTTGAAAAAAGTAATTTTTGATCAAATCTAGACAGGCCCCATTTCCAGAAGCCATCACTCCAACATAGGGATGTAACGGTTTCAAGGTTTCACAATATACCTCGGTTTTAAAATGGATGGTTATCATACTGTTGAAATCTTCTCATTGACGGTATTGCATGAAGTCCAAATCCAAATCAGTTTAATTAAGACAGAACCTGCGCCATTTACACAGCATCACATTAACTTGGCTAGATAAAATAAATCTTTTAATTGCGCCTTCCTCATGATGCATTAGACTGTCACACGATTTTAAAGTTGACATGCAGGTGTCACGAGCACTGCGTATCACGAGCACATCAGAAGTCCAGCATGAGCGGAGCGCAGCATGAGTGCAGCAGGAGCGCAACATACAGACATGTCTGAACCTTTATTTCCATCAGAGGGATGACGTAAGCTCGTTGGTAAGGTCACGTGGAGGAGGAGTCAGGAAGCGCGTCATTGTTTACAATAGAAACTTGCACAGAGCACAGACCAAGTGCCGTTCACAAACCAAAACAGTCCACGCGTCACGTGGAGGAGTCAGGAAGCGCGTCATTGTTTACAAGAGAAACTTGTGCCGTTCACAAACCAAAACAGTCCAAAACAATTTAAAAACAATACAAAATCAAATAAAAATCATTTCCAAATAATAATTAAAAAAAAACAATGTAAACAATGACGCGCTTCCTGACTCCTCGTCCATGTGACGCGTGACCTTACCAACGAGCTTACGTCATCCCTCTCATGAGCGCACGTCACAGAGATGTACGGAAGTGAACATTTGTAGTTAAAAAGTACATAAGTATTGTTTTGTTTCTCAAAATAATCAATCGTTTGCATTCAGAAGAAAGTTTTTTGTCAACTGGAGTCGTATGGGTTATTTTGATGCACCCTAAATATGCAGAAAATGGAGGACATTCACTTGCATTGTTTAGAGGAGGAGGCCTGAAATGAAATCCTAAAAGTCTTAAATTCTGTTTTGATGAAGAAAGAAACCAAATACATCTTGGATGTAAATTATCAGCAAATTTTTATTTTTGGGTGAACTATACCTTTAAGACCTCGTTCAACTTTACGATGTGCCAACTGTTTGTTCATTTGCCTAAGCGCAGTGCAATAGTAGGCCAACAATGTGTTTGATACTACTAATAATATGTTTTATTTGTAAAATATAGTACTAAATAGGGTTTACAAAATGCATGGCTTTTGGTGTTCAGGAAATTGACATTGACAATATGCATGCAAGAAACTGACAGTGAACCTGTGGCAGAAATTGTCAGTATTGGACAAAATGCCAATAAATAAACTGCACATGAATAATATATTTTCAGTAGGTTTTGTAGAATTGAACTAAATCACAAATGCAACAAATTACTGAATGCATGCAAATGCATATTTTAAGTGTTAACCAGGGCAATAATCATTACAAATGATTACAATTCAATTTCATAAATCATAAAATAACAATAACAAAATATTTTTAGTTATTATCATCTGACTACTGTACATGTTGCCAAAATATTTTTTTATTAATGTTTACCTGTTTGCGATTTTTTTTTTTTTTTTTTTTACCTTGTCGGATTAAGAGAGTGTCCTGATGTTCAAGATCAAAAGTTATAGGATTAAAGTTGAAGAAATGCAATAAAGTTCAAGAATTGGTTATAACTGAAATATTTATCTGTGTGTTTATCAGAAATAACCTATTTCATAACCAAATATTGAACTGCTTTTAATATTATCAATGTACCTAAATACCGTGAAACCGTAATACCGTGGTAATTTTTGTGACGGTTATCATACCGTGAAAATTTCATACTTTTCACCCCTACTCCAACACCTTATCCTTGAGTAATCATGCTAAATTGCTAATTTGGTACTAGAAAATCACTTGCCATTATAACAAACACAGCTGAAAGCTATTTGGTTCATTAAATGAAGTTTAACATTGTCTTTGTGCTTGTTTTTGAGTTGCCACAGTATGCAACAGACTGACATGTCTTAAGGTCAATATTAGGACAAAAATGGCAAAAAAGAAACAGCTTTCTCTAGGAACTCGTCAGTCAATTATTGTTTTGAGGAATGAAGGCTATACAATGCTTGAAACTGCCAAAAAACTGAAGATTTCATACAAAGGTGTACACTACAGTCTTCATAGACAAAGGACAACTGGCTCTAACAAGGACAGAAAGAGATGTGGAAGGCCAGATGTACAACTAAACAAGAGGATAAATACATCAGAGTCTCTAGTTTGAGAAATAGATGCCTCACATGTCCTCAGCTGACAGCTTCATTGAAATCTACCCGCTCAACACCAGTTTCATGTACAACAGTAAAGAGAAGTCTCAGTGGTGCAGGCCTTATGGGAAGAATTGCAAAGAAAAAGCCACTTTTGAAACAGAAAAACAAAAAGAAAAGGTTAGAGTGGGCAAAGAAACACAGACATTGGACAACAGAAAATTGGAAAAGAGTGTTATGGATCCTAAACCCATTGACCTTTTGTGGGATCAGCTAGACCATAAGGTGTGTGAGAAGTGCCCGACAAGACAGCCACATCTATGGCAAGTGCTACAGGAAGTGTGGGGTGAAATGTCACCTGAGTATCTGGACAAACTGACAGCTAGAATGCCAAGGATCTGCAAAGCTGTCAATGCTGCACATGGAGGATTTTTTGATGAGAACACTTTGAAGTAGTTTAAGAAGTTCTAAAACATTTTTTTTAAATTGTAATAGTAATTTTTCACGTTATTAATGTCCTGACTATACATTGTGATCAGTTGAATGCTACTTTTGTGAATAAAAGTACCAATTTCTTTCCATAAGAGCAAAATCTGTATATTATTTCAAACATTTCGCCGCCAGTGTAGATGGATGAGTGATTAACACCTCAGAGTTATGTGGTGGAGAACGTGTACCTGTGGGAAATCCTGTGGAAACGTTTGAATTCATTACAATGCTTAATTAATGGGATGAATTAGAATTGCTAAACAGCAAAGGAGTCAAACTGCAAGTGTGGTGGTCATTAAAAAAGCAAAAGAGTATGAGAAAAATATTTATTTATTACATTAATTATAATGTGTTGCTGGTGGTTAAAATGTTTTTTCTGTTCAAACTGGCAACATCATAAAATTGGAGTAAAATGCGTAAACTCTGAGTTGTGACTGGTAGGAGAGTAAATCTCCAAGTCATTCAATTCTGAGCATTTCTCAATATTATTCATATCACATTACAGCAGAGAATTTAAAAACACTAAAAAACATGACAATGGTTCCTGGCCGGCGCAAGATCGACAGCACTCGCAGAGAAGAAATGAGAGTGGACTTTTACACTAAACACCATGGTGAGATCGAAATCACTCATCAAAACAGGCTGTAGTCCATATCCGGACCAGAGCAAGCATGATTCTTGGCCGCAGTTCTGATACTCACGTTCAAAACATGCAGCAGAAACGGTTCTGTTGTCGTCACTCTTGACACATTCACACTTTTCCCCATTATTGATATACAGCAAAGTGCCCAACATCAAAATATTTTGTCTCCACTCATATTTTGATGTTCAGCCATCTCTTTTGTGAGGGTATTGTGGAAGTGAGAAAAACTTGACTCAAAACTGAAGAAAAGCCTGATGTGTGATTCTTATGTTTTCATGTAATCTAAAAACAATGATCTGTCACTTCTGTCTGTCTTTAACTGATTCATTTGACCCAGAAAATATGTTTTGTGTGCTTTTAATGATTTGTTTTTTTAAAGAAACAATACAAAGACTCTGACAGTGAAGCAGCAGCTCCATGTGTCTTTTTTTTCCATTAATATCTCCCCTCATTAGGTGGTGAGGGTGCTACACAAATTGGAAACAAGTTTGAACATCTTAATCCCTAATCAATCCAGTACTGAGTGAAAAGACAGATATTCCCTGGGCACAGTAGACAGTTTTCCAAAAACCTACTGTTATGTATAAACAGTACTTTTCAGCAGAGGTTCAATGGCTGGTTGGTAAGGCTTCTGGCTCTGTGCCTCTGAGGCATTATTCCCTCTTAAAGATGGGTTGAAGTCATCACCTGTGGAAATCTGATTCATGCTTTGGTTCCAGATAACATTTAAAAGGCTGATCAGCCTTAATCCTGCAACTTCAAAACTGATCCAGCCTTAAAGTTGCGATATCTGTTCCCATCCTCCAGCACAGTGTGAATTTGTCATGCCTACAGTCATTTACAGTCTGTCTGACCACATGTACTCTATGCTGTTTCCTTGTTCCCATTCTCAACCATTCTCTCCCGTCTCATGTCAAGCTCTGCCTTCTCCCTCCCATTGACATTCGTCTATCACAAAAAGCCCCCGCATTTCCCATGCGTTAAGCCTATGGCACAAAATCATGATTACTGCTGCTTAAGAGCTTCCCAGGGAAAGAAAGTCATGCTGGTGGGGGAGGATATCGGCAACTGCAGACCCGCAGAACCAGATGTTTCAGGGCAGAAGCGCCAGGGCAGCAGTCTCCAGATGGAAGTGACAGCGGAGCTTGCTATTTTCACATTAATATTTTATTTGAAAGCAATCTAAAACACATTTTACTGTGTGCTTTGTTTATCATTAACTGTTTAATCCACCACACAGTAATGTAAAAAGCAGCCTCCATACAGGTTGTTCCCACAAAATAACCTACATTTTAGAGTTGAGACCCATGATTTGGCTGATATGATATAATTGAAGACCTTTAATTATTTGTATATCTTTTTTTTTCTGCCTCACCACACAATGCAAGTAAACCTTGGTAAAATTAAAATAGTAGGGGTGTGCAGCAAAGCCATTATCAGTATTTGTATCTGTATCTGTTCATATGACAAAATTATCTGTATCTGTCTCTGTTTTCGGATAGAACTGGGTGTGGGCGGGGCTTAAACCGGAAGAGCATCAAGACTAAATGAAACGCACATTTTTAAGTGTACTCTTACATTTATAGTTTATATTAATAAAATATGCCTTGTATATGCCTTTTCATAATAATAGCATAATAATAATAATAATTATTATTATTGTTATTATTATTACTATACAATTATTATTTAAAAAAATGTATTCTTTCTTTTTTCTTACCAAATGAAGCTGAATTTTTAGGCTACATTAACTTTGGAATATGTTGTGGTTTCTCCTGGTATTTCAGATATTAACATCTGCATGAAACAGAATTTTCGTTTGTCTGTGCATGTATAACAACATTATTCTGGAGGCAAGAGGTGTTTCTTCATTTTAAACAAGGAGGAATATTCCTAATAGATGAATACTCTATGGAGCATTTAAATCTTTATGGAGCATGTTAATTTTTTTCGGAATAAAGTCTTAACCAGTTAATTACCTTAATCGCTGATGTGGATATAAATGTGGTCCACTTTAAGAGACAAAAAGACGAGCAAAAAGACCGACAGTCAAATCACTTCAGGTCAGGAATTTTACATCACGCTCAGGTTTAGGCTATAAATAAATACATAAGAATCACGCGTGAATTGTGTGATACATTAACATAGACATTTAAAGAAGTGAAAAGTGTAAATTATGTCATATCTTAGTTAATGTTACACTTGACAAGCTCCAGATGCGCACAATTAACAGAGACCGATCTGAAATCACAACGTGCACATTTTCATTCAGGGCCATAACCACAATATACACTGGTGGCCAAAAGTTTGGAATAATGTACAGATTTTGTTGTTTCGGAAGGAATTTGGTACTTTAATTCACCAAAGTGGCATTCAGCTGATCACAATGTATAGTCAGAACATTACTGGTGCAAAAAACAGCACAATCACTATTTGAAAAAGTCATTTTTGATCAAATCTAGACAGGCCCCATTTCCAGCAGCCATCCCTCCAACACCTTATTATTGAGTAATCATGCTAAATTGGTACTAGAAAATCACTTGCCATTATATCAAAAACAGTTGAAAGATATTTGGTTTGTTAAATGAAACTTAACATTGTCTTTGTGTTTGTTTTTGAGTTGCCACAGTATGGAATAGACTGGCATGTCTTAAGGTCAATATTAGGTCAAAAATGGCAAAAAAGTAACATCTTTCTCTAGAAACTCATCAGTCAATTATTGTTTTGAGGAATGAAGGCTATACAATGCTTGAAATTGCCAAAAAAAAATAAAAAAAAATAAAGATTTCATACAAAGGTGTACACTACAGTCTTCAAAGACAAAGGACAACTGGCTCTAACAAGGACAGAAAGAGATGTGGAAGGCCAGATGTACAACTAAACAAGAGGATACGTACATCAGAGTCTCTAGTTTGAGAAATAGATGCCTCGCATGTCCTCAGCTGACAGCTTCATTTGCTCAACACCAGTTTTCCAATTGTAATAATAATTTTTCATGTTATTAATGTCCTGACTATACATTGTGTTCAGTTGAATGCCACTTTGGTGAATAAAAGTACCAATTTCTTTCCATAAGAGCAAAATCTGTACATTATTCCAAACTTTCGGCCGCCAGTGTACATTGAGGGGGACAAATTGCCCCCCCCACCCAAATAACTGATCTGCTGCAGTCCATTATTCACCACTGTCTAATTGTCATTAAGTTATTGCAGGAATAACATAACGGTTTAAAAAAGTTTAATTTTTAGCATGCTCAGTAGTCTAACACTGCTTGTCAATGTCATTTGACATAGCCAATCAAATCGATGAAGGCAGGAGTTGCGGAAATCAGATTTCCTTTTGGAGAACTCGAGCTGCGTATGATCGCTATGGGACACCGTCCGAGTGTCATGTGGTCTGAAGCCCTTATACAAGCGATGCCCCCTAGGGAGCTACGTCAAGGACTCAAAGAAGGCTCTCGATTTCGCACCATCGAGTCAGATTTTCTGTTCTTCAGTGCACAAACTGTCTAAGCCTGTGTTTGTTTCTAGCGACTCACAAGTTGACTTTTGAGTGGCAAACACATAAGGACGTCATTGACACAGTGTAAATTTCAGAGCAATTTCAATGTGTTTTTTTCCAAACATTACAAGGGACCGACGAGGACAATGACGCTTAGTCGAGGCTTGCAATTTCTCACCACAAGGCGTTATCCCCACTTGTTCCAGTTCTACGGCCTCCAGATTTGGAACTCTGTGTGCTGGAGCCATTTGGGATTTCGGCTTTGTGTCTGAGAAGGTACGAATGGGAACGGTCACCGGAATCCTCCTCGTGTTTGTTGCCCTCTTCCTGTGCGAAAGCATGAGTCTCGTCAACATGCTCTGAGGCCGAACAACGCATGCCATCGCCATTAAAAAATGCTGTATGAGAGAATTTGTCATTGTAAGATAAGGAAACAAAATGGACCCCTTTGTCTCTTTTGTCTTTTTCTCTGTCATTCTGGGAGAATGCACATGAATAAGGCAATGGAGGAGTGCCCTCTGCCTCTCTCTCTCTCCCCTCTCTGTTTGAAGTGCTGCTCATGGCATGGAGGTTAGCAAACGCCCCCCCACGTATCACATGAATAACGTTTAAAAAAAAAATTATGTTGAGCATTCTCAACTAAATTTTCTATCCGGTGTGCAAAAGCAAGTATTACATGTTGTTCCCCCATTATATGCTGGGACCGGTTTAGTGTCTAACCCACTTTTCAGAACACCAATTTAGCTCAGCTTCCCCCGTAATTTGCGCTGTCAAATGAGCATTGAATACTTTCAGCTTGAGTTTTGCCTCTGCCTCCATGACCAGTAGTCTCGGGCATAACTCAATGTACAATAAAAATAGGTCTACACACGAGCCTGACGGGCTTGCTGTGTAACAAATAGTGAGCCTCTTCAGTGAATTCAGTGA
Organism: Myxocyprinus asiaticus; assembly: GCF_019703515.2. Classification (NCBI taxonomy): domain Eukaryota; kingdom Metazoa; phylum Chordata; class Actinopteri; order Cypriniformes; family Catostomidae; genus Myxocyprinus; species Myxocyprinus asiaticus. The sequence goes on along the minus strand of NC_059372.1, from coordinate 27,161,884 downwards.
ATGCCTCTTAGAAAAGGGGCAACAGAAGAGATTCCCCCTTCTCAGCGGGAATGTGGCTCTTACAGATGTTATTTTCTTGTCCCGAAAAAAATATGGGGGCTTGCGTCCCATTCTGGATTTGAGACGTTTGAATTTCACTCTAATGAACTGTCAATTCAGAATGCTGACGCAGAAACAAATAATGTCACAAGTACAACCAGGTGACTGGTTTGTCACAATAGATTTGAAGGACGCTTATTTCCATATTCAGATTGCGCCAAAGCAAAACAGGCGTTTTCTCAGATTCACTGTTGGGGGCAAAACTTTCCAATTTTGCATCCTTCCATTCAGACTTGCATTGGCACCATGCACTTTCACAAAATGCATGGATGCAGCTCTGATGCCCTTAAGGCTTCAAGGCAACCATATTTTGAAATATCTTGATGATTGGTTGGTGTTAGCTCACTCAGAGACTTTGGCTGCCCAACAGCGAGATAACGTTCTCAGCCATTTGAGCAATCTAGGGCTGCGTGTAAACCTAGACAAGAGTGTCCTGTTGCCAGGGCAACAAACTCCGTTTCTAGGTGTGGAGCTGGACTCACAGGCGATGGAGGCACGCCTGTCTCAAGCTTGCGTTCTGTCATTATGCCAGTGTCTAGTGATTTTCAGAGTGGGACGTGTTCTCCCTGCGAGAACATTTCACAGGCTTTTGAGACTCATGATCGCAGCATCCGCTATCATTCCCCTGGGCATGTTGCATGCGAGACCTTTTCATTGCTGGATGAACTCCACAAAGGGACTTAAACCACTGACGCATGTGCTTCATTCCTTCAGGGTGACACGTGGGCGCTGGCACATCAGTTGCCAAGGATGCATCTTTACACATTTCCACTGATCAGTCTGCTGCATGCAGTTCTGCAGAGGGTTCGTGAGGATCGGGTTTGGCTTCTGTTTGTGGCGCCATATTGGCAATATCTCAATTATGGTTTTTGACTCTGGTCTCTCTTCTAGAAAGGACACCTTGGGAGATTCCAGTCAGAGCAAACCTTATCTCAGGCGCGGGGCAGCATTTGGCACCCCCGGCCAGACTTGTGGAAGTTATGCGTGTGGCCCCTCAACGGGGCGCTCTTTTGAATGATGGATTATCCCAGGCTGTGGTTGATCCCATTCTAAATGCTAGAGCTCCATCACCGAGGAGGCTATATACATTTAAGTGGTGTATATTTGCTTCTTTTTTGCAGGAGTGTTTTAGGGCCGGGGTTGCCCCGGCAATGCTTAAAGTCTATGTTGCCACTATAGCTGCTGAGCATGCGCTTATCAATGCAGTCTCTGTCAGTAGACATTCTCTTGTCTCTCTCTTTATGCTCGGGGTACGCAGGCTTAGACCTTTTTGTCCCATCGGCATTCCTTTATGGGATTTATCTGTTGTTTTAGCGCTGCTCTCGTGTGCTCTGTTCAAGCCCTTGACAACAGTTACTGATAATTTTTTGACTATCAAGGTGGCACTGCTAGTGGCATTGGCATCGTTTAAGAGAGTCTGTGATTTCCATGCCCTGTCAGTCAATCCTTTGTGTATGGATTTTGCACCAGGGTATTCAAAAGTTGTGTTAAGACCTCATTTGGGCTATTTGCCCATGGTTATTTCTACATTGTTTTTCTCGCGGACCATTAATTTTCAGGCTTTCTCTCCTCCCCCATTTGAGTCGGAGGAGCATGAAAGGTTATGCTTTGCCCAGTTCAGGTGCAGCAAGTTTATGTTGATCGTACCAGCCAACGCCATAAGTCAGAACAGTTGTTTGTGTGCTTTGGTGGTCACAACAGAGGTGTTTCGGTCTCCAAGCAAAGACTATCTCACTGGCTTGTTGATGCAATTTCAAGTGCTTATGAAGCCTGCTGTTTACCTTCACCTTTGGGTATTCGAGCCCATTCTATGAGGAGCATGCATCCTCATGGGCTTTGGCTAGAGATGCATCCTTGGAGGACATTTGTATGGTGGCAGGGTGGTCCTCTCCATATACATTTGTTAGATATTATAATCTGGACAAGGGATTGACTCTTGCTTCCCAGGTTCTCTCTGTTGGAACAGGAGAAAATTAATAATTCCTTTTTTATTCAGACACTTTAGCTCACTTGTGCACCGCTATCCACCTTTTTCCTGAATGCGGAGTGTTCCACAATTTGACTGTTTTCAATTTCCGGTCTCTGGTGTTTTCGCATTTCGCATTTTCTCCAGTGTTTATGCATTCGTTAGCCAGCTAAGCTGCATATTTAAAGCTAGTGACATGAGAAAGAAAATTAATATCTTCATGCAGCAGAAAGAAATGTATAAACAAATCAGAAACGCATCTGATTTCAATTAAAAAATGTTATCCTCACTTTAATATGCTGACTTCAGATTTATCACATTCTTGCGCTAAAAAAGGCTAAACACAGCGCAACAAATACAGTTTAACAGAAAGCAGGTGTCTCAATATCCTTTTAAAGTTCTTTTTAATTAGACACATCATCTAAAAAACAAAGCTCCTGCATGAGATACTGAATAAACAAAAACAAAGGGAAAAAACAAAGCATTCAGTGTGAACAGCCCCTTACAGTTGGTGGAGGTCTTTGGCCATTGCGTCTTGCTCTCTTATAAGCATTTCTCAGATGAAGCAATGGGTTGTTTAAACGCTTTGTCAGGAAAGATGTTCAACTTGGAAATATGTGTCCCGAGATTCTCGTGTTCGGATCCAGTCTGTTGTGTTTGAACAGCCCCTGGCCTGGGCTCATAGTCTGAGCCGCTTCACCACAGAGTTCAGACGAATACCACTGCTATCTGTGAATATTGCTACTCTACATACAACTGTACTGAATAAAAAACAATGTGGTATTTCGCTGTTATTATGAAGCTTGAGTCTGTAATAGTAGGAATCAGTGCAAGTGTAACACCATGTGAACTGTCTATTGAAGCGTTTTCCCCCCATTTTACTTTTGTAACGTGTAGATGCAGGACAGAATGACCCAGGAGCAGAGGTAACAGTACCAAAATATTTATTAGAAAAGTCTGTAACACGCCACCACGCAGTAGAGAGTAGTGTGTTCATCAGTGAAGTGTGTGCATTGTGGAAGTCAGAAGGAGCTTGTCAGAATTCTCCGTCGAAGCTTGGCAATGAGAAGGATGTCCAGCAGACAATGCGAGCAACAGCTGATATGTAGATCCCCTGCACGTGGGCATAGATCAGAATTCCTTTGTAGATAACCAAGCTGAACTCAGCAAAGACTGGAAGGCAAACCACAACCCGAACAACGTGGCAAAATCAACATAGTGATAAGACTGGACCAGCTAAACAAGGAGAGCGAGGTTAGTACTCAAAATAGAATAATAATCTGGTAAAGGAACAGAGAAACATGAGGGCTTATTTAGGGAGTGCAATCAGGTTATAACAGGTGTTGCTCGACAAGCAATCAGTGGCATGATTGGCGCCGCACTGAGAGCAATGAACGTTCCCATGGAAACGCCGATCATGCCAGTCGAGCGTGCCAGCGAAAAACGAGGGAGAGAAAATAACAAAACAAACAAAATAAACCTGCATGCTTACCAGAACCGTGACAACTTTTGACTTAACATTTGAGAATATGGACGGACTAAAACTTTTTATTTATTTATTTATTGTATGCTCATTAGTTGAAAATGAAATGATCTTTTTTAACAGCCAGGATAGGAATGTTCTATGCCATAACATAACAGTGCTGAATGGTTTATGTATTTATTGTGCCCTCTTGTGGACCAAGGAAACAACGTAAATGTAAAAATTAGCTGACTTTCAAATTAGAATATTAGGTCATATATATTAATATTTATATATTTAATTCATTTAAAAAAGTACAATACATTTTCATGGTTCAGTCATTACTGTTTATTTTTGTAATAAAGTTTTTTCATTCAGTATCAATTTTAAAAACTATTGGTTGATTAATCGGTTATCGGCAGATACTGCCCAATTTAGTTATCGGTATCGGTAAAATCCACTATCGGTCGACTTCTACTTCAGACCACGTGACACTCGGACGGTGTCCCATGGCAACCAAACGCAGCGTCTTGTTCCCCTCAGGGAACCAAGGTTACGTATGAAACTAAGCGGGAACCTCGTGGATTATTCCAGCACCGCACATCAGCAAGCAGTTCATTTTAAGAGTGTAGTGTCATGTAAGATGTACGTTTTTAACTTAACATGTAATATTTGCCCACTGTTTTATGATTTAAATGTTTTACCGACCAACAGTAATTTCCAAGGGTGAAAACTAATCTCCATTTGGCAAAATTTGCCATTTCAAATTGAAAATATGTCAGAATCAGAATGAGCTTTATTGCCAAGTATGCTTACACATACAAGGAATTTGTCTTGGTGACAGAAGCTTCCAGTGCACAAACAATACAGCAACAATAATAATAAAAATATAGAATAAAAATAAAAGTGAATATAAAATAAACTAAAATATATATGGAAATAGACAATAGGACAATATATATATATATATATATATATATATATATATATATATATATATATATATATATTGTAAAATTTACAAATACAAATCTGTTAAATATAGAAGCAAGGGAATGTAAAGGCAGAAGAGTTATGGTATGTTGGATAAATATAAATATAAATAGACTAAGCTGTGTATTGCACATTAATTATTGCTCAATGGGGCAGATTTAACTGTTCATGAGATGGATAGCCTGAGTGAAAAACTGTTCCTGTGCCGGACGGTTCTGGTGCTCATTGCTCTGTAGCGCCTGCCAGAAGGCAACAGTTCAAAAAGATAGTGGGCTGGGTGAGTGGGGTCCAGAGTGATTTTTCCAACCTTTTTCCTCACTCTTGAAGTGTACAGTTCTTGAAGGGAGGGCAGGGGGCAACCAATAATCCTCTCACCAGTCCGAACTGTCCTTTGTAGTCTTCTGATAAACGATTTCATAGCTGCACCAAACCAGACAGTTACTGAAGTGCAGAGGACAGACTCAATGACTGCTGAGTATAACTGTATCAGCAGCACCTGTGGCAGGTTTAACCTCCTCAACTGGCGAAGGAAGTACAACCTCTGCTGGGCCTTTTTCACAATGGAGTCAATGTGGGTCTCCCACTTCAGGTCCTGTGAGATGGTAGTGCCCAGGATCCTGAATGACTCCACTGCTGCCACAGTGCTGTTTAGAATGGTGAGGGGGGTCAGTGTTGGGGGTGTTCCTCCTAAAGTCCACAATCATCTCCACTGTTTTGAGCATGTTTAGCTTCAGGTTGTTTTGACTACACCAGTGAGCCAGCCGTTCAACCTCCCTTCTGTATACAGACTCATCATCATCTTGGATGAGGCAGATGACAGTAGTGTCGTAAACAAACTTCAGGAGCTTGATAGAGGGGTCCTTGTCGGTGCAGTAATTTGCATACAGGGAGAAGAGTAGTGGGGAGAGCACACATCCTTAGGGGGCACCAGTGCTGATTGTACATGTGCTGGAAGTGAATTTCCCCTGTCTCACTAGCTGCTGCCTGTCCATCAGGAAGCTGGTGATCCACTGACAGATAGACGTGGGAACAGAGAGTTGGTGTAATTTAGTCTGGAGAATAGCTGGGATGATGGTGTTGAAAGCCGAACTCCACAAAAAGGATCCTTGCATATGTCCCTGGTCTGTCCAGATGTTGCAGGATATGATGCAATCCCATGTTGACTGAATCATCCACAGACCTGTTTGCTCGATTAGCAAATTGAAGGGGATCTAGAAAGGGTCCAGTGATGCCCTTCAGGTGGGCCAACACCAGTCTCTCAAATGATTTCATGACCACAGACGTCAAAGCGACGGGTTTGTAGTCATTAAGTCCTGTGATTTTTGGTTTCTTTGTGACAGGAATGATGATTGTGCGTTTGAAGCAGCATGGGACTTCACACTGCTCCAGTTATTTATTAAAGATCAGTGTGAAGATTGGGGCCAGCTGGTTAGCATAGGATTTTAGACAATTGGGTGAGACACCATCTGGGCCCTGTGTTTTCTTGTCTTTTTTTTTCTGAAGAAACAGCACACCACCTCTTCATAGATCTTAAGTGCAGGTTGAGTAGTAGGAGGGGGGAGGAGGGGGTTGCAGGTGGTGTTGATGTTTGTGTGAAGTGAAGGTCAGAGCAGGTGTGGGGTGTGAGATTGGGCCTTTCAAATCTACAGTAGAACACATTCAGGTTGTCAGACAGTTGTTGGTCCACTTCAGCGTTGGGGGTAGGAGTCCTATATTTAGTAAGTTGTTTCAGGCCACTCCACACTGAAACAGGGTCGTTAGCTGAAAAAATGTTTTTCAGCTTATCTAAATAGCTTATTTTAGACACTTTCATTGTGTTACTGGCCTGATTGTAAAAGATTTTATCCCCACCTCTGTAAGCATCCTTTTTGCCTGATAAAGCTGCCTGAGCTCTGCTGTAAACCACGGTTTGTCGTTGATGTATGTTAAATAAGGTCTAGTAAGAATGCACATATCCTCACAGAAACTGATATATGATGTCACAGTACCTGTGAGCTCGTCCAGATTGGTGTCTGCAGCCTCAAATACACTCCAATCAGTGCAGTAAAAGCAGGCTTGTAGTTCCAGCTCTGCTTCATTGGTTGAGCTCTTTACAGTCTTTACTACAGGTTTAGTTGATTTTAGTTTCTGCCTGTAGGTTGGAAGAAGATGAACCAGACAGTGATCAGAGAGTCCCATAGCTGCTCAAGGGACAGAGCGATATGCATCCTTTATTGTTGTGTAGCAATGATCCAGTATATTTTGGTCTCTGGTTGGGCATGTAATGTGCTGTTTGTATTTGGGCAGTTCACGTGTGAGGTTTGCTTTGTTAAAATCCCCAAGAATAATAATAACTGAATCTGGGTATTGTTTTTCTGTGTCTGTGATTTGATCAGCCAGCTGTTACAGCACTGCGTTCACGCACACGTGTGGAGGAATATAAACACTCACCAGAATAAATGAGGAAAACTCCCACGGCAAGTAGAAAGGCTTGCAGTTAATAAAGAGCACTTCCAAAATAGGACAGCACATCTTCTTTAACGTTGTCACATCTGTACACCAACTTTCATTGATGTAAAAGCATGTTCCACCGCCTCTCGTTTTCCCCATTAAATCCACGATGCAATCCACTCTGAGCTGCTGAAAGCCCGGCAGATGTAATTGCTTCACTCAGCCAGGTTTCTGTGAAGCACAAGGTAGCAGAGGTTGAAAAGTCCATGTTTGTATGGGTAAGGAGATGTAGTTGATCTGTTTTGTTATGAAGAGAGCAGAGATTCGCTACATGAATACTCGGCAGCGCTGTTCGAAAGTCGCGCTGATGAAGCCTGACCAGCGTGCCAGCTTATTTCCCTCACCTGCGTCACTTTTTTTTTTTCAACAAAAGAACTGGAGTGCTCCACACTGTGGCTGCCATCCGTGGCACCATCTTGAACTTATATGTCATGTACAGTAAGTGATTTGTGTGTCATTCATAACTGTGAATATGAAAACATTAATGGAGCAGTTTTCAGTGTATCAGGCTTAAGACAAAGAGTGAATGTGTGTTTACTCTAAAGGAACTGAATGAATGTGGCTGTCTGGGCTTTTGAAGTAGCTTTTTAAAAAATTCACTTGACATTGTCTAACAAAATGATCTATAAAACACAAAGTAGAGCGTGATTTAGGGAGTGACAAGGAGGAGGGCGTGGTCTGGCCGTGATGGAGCACCGCCAGCGCTGAATCAGCTGATCAGCGGGAGAGCTGCTCTCTCTCTCAAACCGGCGTCTCCGGCCGCCCCTTATCTCGCTCTCTCGCTGATCAGCTGATTCCCACGCAGAGGCGTGGGGAGAGGGAAAGGGCGAGTGGAAACACACAGAGAGAGAGAGGAGAGAGAGAGAAGAACTTGCTCGCCGGCTTCCGGACACCCTGTCGCCCGGTCCTCAACCGCTCCACCCTCTGGCGGACGCCAGCTAACTCCTCCCCCGGCAGATGGCAGCGAGTCCTCCGGCCCCTGGCAGACGGAACCACTCTTCCCCTTCCCGGCAGATGAACACAATTCCTCCAGCTCTCTGCGGCCGGCAGCGACCCCTCCGTCCCCAGGCAGACGGCCACGGCTGCTCCCCTGGTAGATGGCAGCGACAGTACATCCCTCTTCCCTCCCGGGCTTCGGCACCACTGTAACAGGTAAAGGTTGGGCAAGGAGGAGGCGGGAACCAGCTGAACAGTCAACATAAAGTTTAATGGTCAACATAAACTTAAACCAACATAAAATATAAGGACACACACACAACGCAGCCGATTGCATCTCTATTTCTCGAACCAGAGTCTCCAGCCGCCCCTTATCTCACTCTCCCGCTGATTAGCTGATTCAGGCAAGGCCACGGCCCGGCCACGCCCTCCTCCTCATCACAACAATCAATTTAAGATATTATAAAATTATTTATTTATGTCTTTAATGTATTCTAAATTTTGTACAGCATCTTTTAAGAGTCTTCTTTTAAAAGAGACCATTTTATTTTGAGTCTGTCCTTGAGTCTGTGCTCAAAAAAGATCCACCAGTTAAAGTAGTTGACCTAAAAATGGAAAATGTACATTTACTCACTCATTTACTTGCCCTTATGTTGTTCAAACCCCATATGCTGTTACTTTTTCATGGAAAATAAAAATAGACATTTTAAGCAGCTCTATCCCATAGAATAACAGTTTATAGGAGCTGTCAAGTTTCATAAAGGACAAATACTATAAAGCACTATTAAAGGTTCAGTATAAAGACACCATAACAGTAGTCCATATGACTTGTGCACTTAATTCATAGCTTTCTGGGGCCATACAACAGCTTTGTTTTGTATGGACTATATTTATGATATAATTTTTTTTCTCCCCTTTTCTCCCCAATTTGGATTGCCCAATTCCCAATTCCTAAGTCCTCATGGTGGCGTAGTGACTCGCCTCAATCCGGGTGGCGGAGGACGAATCTCAGTTGCCTCCGCGTCTGAGATCATCAGTCCGTGCATCTTATCACGTGGCTTGTTGAGCATTACCATTTCTTGTCAAAGCAATCGTGAAGCTGGGTTCATGATTCGCGTCAGGCCGGCAACGGCAGCATCAAACATCACTTTGAATTCCACATGAAGAGCACTTGCAGACAAAAACATTTGCGTTTTGGTGATAGATAAGATTTACGTGCTTCTGTGGTAATTAAAACGTGCCTTACATAAGCTGAAAAATACTTGATTTCAATCACAAGTCCCATCTGGGATTATTTTGTACATCAAATAGTGTTAAGAGGTTCTTTCTCCTTCGTTTTCACTGACAGAGAAGCACTGTCAGAGATTCTTTTATTTACTGAGAAAACAACCTCTGCGACTCTATAATAAGAGAGAGCATAAACAGTCAACTAGAATGTCTATGGGACCGCCGCATTATGTTATTTTATGTAAAGCTTGTAGGCTCAATTTTGTAGAAAGGCTCTGGCACTATGGTGTGTGTGTCAGTGTAATGACTCTGGCCAGACTCATTACAAAGGTTCCGCCCTTCACACCAGTGTTTATGCTGTATTAACAGTAAATGTGTTAATCGCGATTAAGAAAAATTAACATGTTAAACTTATTAATTAATCGCATGCGTTAACGAATTAATTCTGACAGCTCAAATTTTTTTGTGAATCACTTCATATGATATGTTAAATACATTTATTTACACAGCAATTACAATAGCTGGAAAGAATGTATCATGCGTTTGAATTAAATATTTGTGTAAATATTTGGCTGTATTGATTCTGGTGCACAGCTGATTAAGGCCCCACTTCCACCTGGTATTACGATGCATCTCGGGTGATCCAATCAAATGTGATCAGGTGAGACACATCGTTGTTTACACCAGGTCATTTAAATGCATCTCCTGTGACCACTTGTGTTCGGATTTGGAGGGGAGGGTCTCTGTTTCATGACAACATACATCAATCACTATGTCAGTGTGTTACTGCATGATATTAAAGCACAACAAAGTCTGAAAAGACAAAGAAAGCGTCAAAAAACAGTGCGCTGTTTCTCCCAGATGCGGTTGAAATTTAATCTAAGCACAAACGCAACATGTCAAGCAGAATTACCTGTTACTTCAGTGGATTACTTTTATTAAAGGAGCTTCAGGTGTACGTGCTTGTCATCTGTATTGATATCAGACTCACTAAAGAAGATCCGTGAAGCTCTCATGAATGTAATGTACCCGCTATTTTAAATTGTCCAAATGGACGGTTATTTCCTTTTAAAGCCTCTCGTAAATGGCAAAGTTGACAACTTGTTTTAGCGCAGCGGTTGATTGACAGGTGAGGGGTGGTGCTTCGCTGCTGCCGGGACGCATTCAGGACGGATTACTGTTTACACCTTGTGGTATGGGGGGCGTGGTCATGTGTCGGTCTGTGGGAGAGGGAGAGCGGTAAGGCACGCCAGAGCGTCAGATTGGGGAGAGAGAGACCAGAGCCACCATCTGGAGCTGTTTATGCGTTTGGCCATCAAGAGCCCTTTTGTTAAGTTTTAAGACTGAGAGAAAATAATAAAAACTCACCTTTGACTGTTCGCTGTCTCCTGACTCCTCCTTTGTCCAGAACTAAAAGATCTGCTACAAACCTCAAATGCGATCTTGTCACATGCGTTTTTGGCCACATTCGTAAGTGGTTTTTGTGATCCCATCACGAAACGTTTTAGACCCCATTTGTGATCGGATCACCCGAAATGCATCTTAATACCATGTGGAAGCAATGCCTAAGATAACAACATTCTGGTGTGGATGCCAGATATTCAATCCCGGAATCATTATACATGACTAAGACGTTGATTTTTTCATTTTTCACATGTTCTGAAAAACAATCAAGTTTCTCACTTGATTGACAAGCTTTTTTGCTTTCTGCCTTATTTTGTGGTCACTATGAAAGGAGTATTCTAAAAGTATTCTAACAAAATTTTATAAAGTAACTGTTTTCTGAATACAGGTGCTTGAAAACGTAACGAGGACTGAATACTGTTACTTGCAGTTACATGTTTTCTGTTACAGCCTTACCCTGCACACACACTATCATACTCTCACACACATTATCAAACCTCTCTCATGCATATTACCAAACTTTATTTGAATGAAGGTTTGTGTAAGAGAGTGTGTGTACTGTGTGTAAGTGGCTTTGGGTTTGTGTGAGAGAGAATTTGATAGTGTGTGAGAGATTTAGTTTGACAGTTTCTGATTGGGAGTATTTTGCACCATTTTGGCCCACTCGTGTGGGAAAAGTAGCCCTGTTACCATAGTTAGTCTTTCATTCCTATGAGGAAAACAGGGAGAAATATCCAAAAGATTTGGCTAAAAAAACAATGAAAAACATGACAAAACACTGTTGTGTAGTTTTTTGCACTTCAAAGACCAAAAACCCAGAACTGAATTTGTATTGCCTGCCAGCCGACAACAATCGAGGCCAAGAGCACTGTGGCCAACTCTGAAATAAACCCTGAACTCTGAGCCAGTTAAGCAACACAATACTTAATCATGGTTATTGGTTCCAGAATACCAGTTTGGGGTTAGTTCATTCAATCCTGACACCCCGTCTACACTTGACTCATATGCTGACATGACACAACGGCATAAGGCTGTCAACACTGGATGAGTTGAAGTGAACATTCTAAATATCGTGCATAAAGCACTGAGCTATAAGATCCTGTATACTTCAGCAACTGTTAAATGGGTAAATAACCAGTATCATATTTTCAGGGTTTAAAAATTTTCAGGGTTCACCGGCCACTGTGGCTAGTAGTGTTCCATGGTCACTAGTCACTCACCAATTTCACTAGACAAATTCCCCACAGCACAAAAAGTGATAAAGGTACCTGGAGACTGTAACTGCATGCAATTGTTTGGACATTTTATTTGAACAAGAATTATTAAATTATTTTGCAGGACACAAGCCTAATGATTTAAGTCCCCTTTAGAATATCTGAAGGCAAACATGACCAGAAGTTGTAACCCCTTCATATTAAACAGTACTTGCCTCTAAGAAATGTTACCATTGTTCTATCATTGTTTAACAGTGAAATTTGTAATGATAAGGCCTTTAACACAGGTAAGACCATGGATGGCTCCACATTACTGTGGGTAGGTTAATGTTGATTGTCTTTTCAAAAAATTAAACTATAATATTTGTTATAAAAAAAACTAATTGCCTAAACACATTTAAACAGTTAACTTTACTGTTGTAATAAAAAGAAAGTCTAATAAATTTGCCCTAATAGATTTAATATGAATCTATACCAGTTACCTGTTATTGTTACTGCAGTTAAGGATGAGAATTAGGGATGGGCATGAGTACTCGAGTACTCGGTTACTCGGACGTGGCAGCAATGATCGATCATGAAAATGATGATCGATGGTGATCAAGCATGATGTGACTTTTCGCTTAATTCGAAATGCAGTGACAATTAACTGACAACTAAAAACTGTAACGAATGAGGCTGGTATCCCTTCAGCCGACCACCAGAGGGAGCCCTCTCCCGAATACTTACACTGTACCGTTTCTTCTATGGTTACTTCCTGTTTGAACCATATAAATAGCCATGCTCTTGCATTGTGCCTTTGTGAAGTATTGCCAGTTTCACTGCTTTACCAAGCATTATTTTCATTGCCTGTTTATTTGTCTACTTGTTATGACCATTGTGCCTGTTTCACTGGATTACCATTATTTGATTACTGTTTTGCTCTGTTTGCCTGGTTGGACTGATTAGCTGTGTAACGACTACTTTGCCTGCTTCAACGATTACATCTCTGCCTAGTGTCTTGGATTTGTTTGCTGATTTTAATAAACTTCTTGCATATGGATTCTACCTTCGCCTCCATGTCGAGTCCCTTACAGAATACTTCGCCACCAATGAATCCAGCGGAAGTTTCTCAGCTCCAGGCTGGATTCGCTCACCAGAGCGAACTGCTGAAAAGTTTTCAGGAAAAACTGGACCGCCTAAGAGCTGTACATGAGAACCTCACCCGTTATATCCACTCTCTTCCATCTCCACAAGCTACACCGGTAAGTTTCGCTCTTCCTGATAAATTTGATGGCTCACCAGAGAAATGTAAGGGATTTTTACGTCAATGTAAAGTCTATTTCTCCAATCAATAAGAATCTTTCAGTCAGGAGTCCAAGAAATGTGCATTTATGATGACGTTACTTACCGGTAAAGTGTTAGACTGGGCCTCAAACCCAAAATAATCGGCTTCAAACCTCATTCGATTACTCCGCTTCCCAGATCCACGAAGTGTTTGAATACCCAATGGGAGGTAAAGATGTCTCTGTTCAGCTGCTTCATGTATGCCAGGGTTCACGTTCTGCAGCTGACTTTGCCGTACACTTCAGGACATTAGCAGCCCAAAGTGGATGGAATGAAATTGCACTCAAGACTGTGTTCAGAGAGGGACTGAACTACAGTCTGCAGGCAGAACTCGCGTGTAAGGGTGAGGATTCAACTCTCACTGAATTCATTTCATTGGCAGTAAGGATTTATAATTAACTGCACTATTCACCATGCTCAAAGATTAGCTCCAATTCACGACCATCAGTCCATAGTCAAGTCCAGGCATGCCCCGAAGCTCCTAAACCGATGCAGATCACCTATACCAGATTTTCTGATGACGAACGTGATCGTCATCGTCGGGAGCGACTGTGTTATTACTGTGGTGAAGAGAATCATCGACACTCCACATGCTCTCACAAAGGCAAGAAATATCAAGACTCCAGAACTATTGTGAGTACCATGAACATTTCATCTTCCACAAACCACAGTTTCTCTCTTCCCACTGAGCACTCATTTGATAAAATGAAATCTGTTTCTGCACTCGTCGACTCAGGGGCTGCTATGAATAATTCACCAAGGGCTAGTAAGAGAGCTCCATATCCCTACAGCACCTAGTATACCCACCATTAACATTACTGCTGTAAATAATGCACCTATAGGCACAGGTATCACTCATCAATCTGTTCCAGTGACACCACAGGTTGGCTTGTTTCACACAGAGATCATATCTTTCTATATCATCGACTCACCCAAGTATCTTCTCATCCTGGGTCACCCATGGCTGGCTATCCATGATCCCATCTCCTGGAACCAGGGTGAGTTAAAACAATGGTCAGATTATTGTCAGTCTAATTGTCTTCATGTCAAAGTCATCATGTCATGTTTGACTACCAGTGTCGAAAGTCCTGAGAACCAAGCTCAAATCCAGGTCCCCAGGGAGTATTCTGAATTAACCGAGGTATTCAGCATAGTCAAGGCAACCCAACTACCCCCTCATCCATGGGACTGCGCTGTTGAGTTACTACCCAACATGGCACCCCCGAGGAGCAAAGCCTATCCATTGTCAAGACCTGAAACCATGGCCATGGAAACTTACGTCGAGGAGGATTTAGCTTCAGGGTTCATTCGTCCTTCCACTTCACCAGCTGCAGCAGGCTTTTTCTTCATCGAGAAGAAAGATGGAGGGCTCCGTCCATGCATAGACTACCGAGGATTGAACACAGTAACAATCAAGTACAGGTACCCACTCCCTCTTGTTCCGTCTGCCCTAGAACAACTACGTGAAGCATGCATCTACACAAAACTGGATTTGAGAAGTGCATACAACCTGATTCGTATCAAAGAGGGAGATGAGTGGAAGTACCACTAGGGGGCACTATGAATTCCAGGTGATGCCTTATGGCCTGGCCAACACACCAGATGTGTTCCAGTCATTCATCAATGAGATCTTCAGAGACCTCCTCAACAGATGTATCATCGCCTACATTGACGACAAACTCATATAATCCCAGGATAAAGCACAACACAAAGACGTTAAAATGGTCCTCTCCTGCCTACTGAAACACCAGCTCTACGTGAAAGCAGAGAAATGTGAGTTCCATGTTACCCATACAACGTTCTTAGGGTATATCATCAGCCATAGAGGTGTTGAGATGGATGACTCCAAGTTCAAGGCAGTCACGGAGTGGCCAAGACCCAACAATGTTAAGGAGCTACAACGTTTCCTGGGTTTTGTGAACTTCTACAGGAGGTTTATCCGCAACTACAGTCTCATCTCTGCCCCCCTAATGTCTTTGCTCAAAGGAAAACCGTCCAAGCTACCATGGATTGACTCTGCTCAAAATGCCTTCAACACCCTCAAGATAAGTTTCACGACCACCCCCATTCTAAAGCACCCAGATCCTAACCAACCGTTCATTGTGGAAGTGGATGCCTCAGACTGTGGCATAGGGGCGGTTCTCTCTCAGCGCCACGGTAACCCCAGAAAACGTTATCCTTGTGCTTTTCCCACATTGAACGCAGCAGAAAGGAACTATGATGTTGGAAATAAAGAACTACTCTCCATGAAGGCTGCGCTAGAAGAGTGGTGCCACTGGCTTGAAGGTTCTGTCCATCCATTCCTAGTAATCACCGAACATAAACTCAAATACATCAAGGGAGCAAAATGTCTGAATCCACGACAAGCCCGATGGTCACTCTTCTTCACAAGGTTCTAATTCATAGTCACCTACCGCCCTGGCAGTAATAACTGCAAAACTGATGCTCTCTCCCGTCGTCATGATCCCCTTCACAACATACCTCAAAACGAGTCTATACTCCCACCTTCTGTCATCATAGCACCAATAAGCTGGGACATCGTGGAAGAGATCCAAAGAGCCCAACAAGCAGACCCAGCACCACCTGAATGCCTTCCAACAAAACATTATATACCACACACTCTATGCCAAAGAACAATCCAATGGATCCATACCTCCCTCAGCACTGGACACCCTGGCATCCAGAAAACTATAAGCTTGGTACGTAACTCATTTTGGTGGCCTTCAATCATTAATGAGGTCACTGCATACATTAAAGCATGTCAAGTTTGTGCAAAGTCTAAAACCCCCAGGGAACTGCCAGCCAGCCTGCTACAGCCACTGCCTATCCCTCTGACACCCTGGTCCCATCTGTCTGTCGACTTCATCACCGATCTGCCAAACTCCAATGGGTATACCACCATCATTGTTATCATTGATCGTTTCTCTAAGTCATGCAGACTAATTCCCATGAAAGGTCTACCCACTGCCATGGAAACCGCTAATGATCTGTTCCACCAAGTTTTCAGAAGGTCTGCCAGAAGACATAGTGTCTGACTGGGGACCACAGTTCACTTCCAGAGTATGGCAGGCTTTCTGTAAACAGCTTGTCATCAACGTCAGCCTCACGTCTGGTTATCATCCTCAGGCAAATGGACAGGTGGAGACACTAAACCAGGAAATAGGCAGATACCTCAGGTCTTACTGCAGTCAAGAACAACAGAGGTAGAGCGACTTCCTCCTATAGGCTGAATACGCCCAGAACTCCCTCACGCACTCTTCTACTGGACTCACTCCCTTCCAATGTGTGCTGGGCTACCAACTTCCATGAGACCTCAAGCTGCAGCTACCCTGCAAGAAACTCAGCCCCAGGTATGTTGGTCCGTTCAGAATTATAAGACAAATCAATCCTGTAACTTACTGACTGGAGCTACCTGCTAACTACCGCATCTCTCCATACTTTCATGTGTCATCGTTGAAACCTGTCCACCTGACATCTGGCCCCGGAACCACAGATCCTGAGCCTCCTCCATTGGAGATAGACGGATAACCTGCTTACATGGTCAGAGAGATCATAGACTCATGTCGTCGAGGGGACCAGATGCAGTAGCTGGTGGACTGGGAAGGTTATGAACCAGAGGAGAGATCTTTGGTAGCCGCCAAGGACATTCTGGACCCATCATTGATCCATGACTTCCAAGCAAACCCGAATCGTCCTGCACCACGACCAAGGGGACAACCCAGGAGAAGAAAACCGGGAGTTGTTCATGGGGGGGTTCTGTAATGAATGAGGCTGGTATCCCTTCAGCCAACCACCAGAGGGAGCCCTCTCCCGAATACTGACACTGTACCGTTTCTTCTATGGTTACTTCCTGTTTGAACCATATAAATAGCCATGCTCTTCCATTGTGACATTGCGAAGTATTGCCAGTTTCACTGCCTTACCAAGCAGTGGCTTGGTGCCTTCATTGCCTGTTTATTTGCCTACTTGTTATGACCATTGTGCCTGTTTCACTGGATTACCATTATTGGATTATTGTTTTGCTCTGTTTGCCTGGTTGGACTGATTAGCTGTGTAACAACTACTTTGCCTGCTTCAATGATTATGTCTCTGCCTAGTGTCTTGGATTTGTTTGCTGATTATAATAAACTTCTTGCATATGGATTCTACCCTCCATGTTGAGGTCCTTACAAACACAAACGTGTCAAAGAGGGAGCATATTTTTAATTTTGAGATTGATTATGTTATGATTTTGAGGGGTATACTGATTGTTAGAGACGTCTCATAGCAAACAAACTGATATGATGCTGCAATGCTATCATTACGATCATCAAAAGAAAGTGTAATTAACCATGTTTCGAACAGCTGTTTCTGCAAAATGTTTGCTAAACATGTTTTATTATCATTTAATGTAAGAACTTTGACTCGTTAATGGATATTACTTAATAAAAGTGAATGTTTGTCACTGACTGTAAATCTCGCTGCCCTGGGTGCCGACATGTTTGCGTGATGTAACACACTTCCATCTCGAAATTCCAACTTGCTGAGTTGACTGGAACACTTCATGAATCATCACAGCAACAACAATATGGAGCATCACGGCTTTCCCCACAGGAGGGAACACTTGGGGACACACACACACAAGGCACGTGTGGCAGTGGACTCAACGCGCTGTGAGTGTTTCAAACAGCTTGACAGAGCACAGCTAAATGGAACAGAATGCAGTGCCTTCAAAACTGAACTTCAGCTTAACACGCATATTAAAAAACAGCCAACCGCGATTAGAAAATAGTTCAGACAGTCAATAAAAAAGTTGGGGCGCTCTTACTAAGATTACTACGGTAACCTGAAGGAAGAAAAGACAGAGACGCGTGTTGTGCACATTCTTTTTTTTATGTTGGGCAGCAAATCTTCACATAATGACAAAATATGATGCATTACATTTTGATTATGCAATCTTTTGTACATTTTGTAACAGATTATTTTATAACAGCCTATAATAATGTTATATATACAGTTATGTACATGTCATTGCCCCTCGAGTACTCGACACGTACACGAGTAATTAGTCGGAAGTATGTCGGAGAACTCGAGTAGACAAAATGGCCAAAATGCCCATCCCTAATGAGTATGTGTATTTTAAAAACTGATGATGTGTATTTGTCTCCTCTTTAGTGCTGTTTATAATGTAGGGGCTGACTAGCCATTTGAGAGGTTTGACTGCCTCCACATAAAGCATTATACTAGAATTCAAATGTGTTTTTTGGTCAACGTCGGCCGCCTTGATAAACTACCTGCCAAAGTGGCAAGTAAGAGTGACAGAGTTACCTGCCACTGCCAATTTTTACCCGCATTTGGAGGGTTGGCAGTTGTTAATTTCAAACCCTGCATATTTTATTTTAAACTAAAATCCAACTGGTAAAACACTTGTTATATATCTATTAATATAATGTTATTGTCACAAAAACTGCATATGCATGTGGTTAGAATTTATTTTGGACACATTTTATATTTGGTGTCCTTAACTACTATGTACTTAAGTATTTGATACAATGTACTTACTATGTACATATGTGTTTTGCATTGTACTTACATTTAAAGTTCCTGCATTTGATTACATCAAATGTACATGTAGTTACACTGTTAACCTAACCCCAACCCTTACCCTAAACACTAACCCTAATCCTACTCCTTAACCTTACCCGTACCTCAACCTCAGTAGCAGTAAATGAGAATCTTGACAATTTACAATAAATACATTGTGTGTAGCCTATTTTAATGTTAGTAGATAGTAAAGACACCTAATATAAAGTGGGACCAATTTTTTTTATTTTTTATTATTAGACCAGAGAGTGCGTGTAAGTGGTTTGATAGTGTATGAGAGGGAGAGTACAGTATGATGGTGCGTGAGATAGTAAAGTTTGAAATATGTCTTGAATGGCCTCTAATAACAAGCAGCAGGGGAGAACAGGATAAACAGAGCGCAAGGTAAAATAAATACAAAGAATTGTATATAGATATATCAGCCTGAGGATATGCATACACAAAGACAGGAACTGTGAGTGGGTATATATTAAAGTATGATGTTTGTGTGCTAACACTGTACCAAATATCTTCCAGGGTTCCCTATTCAAATCAACTAATCAACCATTTACTGCCTCACCAATCAACGTCTCTACTAGCACCAAAGGCTAAAGACAACATCTACAAACACACACACACACACAGAAAAAAATCATTTTCTTAACCAGTATTTCTGTCTTATTTTTTTCAGTAAAAATATCGAAACATCCTTAAAGCAAAATAAAATTTACTTCAGCAGCAAAATTAGCATAAGATAAAATAAACTTAATTGAAGAAATATTCTCTGAAAACAAGTCTTATTATCTTACGCAATTTTGCTTCTCAAGTAATTGTATCTTGTTTTAATGATGTTTAGATATTTTTACAGGAAAAGAATACTCTCAAAAAGCTCTCCTTTTTTCTGCACCCCAAACACACTTACTTGCGCAAAGAAAGTGTTTTCTTAATGTGACTCACAGTGGAGGGCACAAATTAACACAATTCCAAGACAGCTTATCCTAACAGTCTGTAAAACCTATTATTATCTCTTAACTGCATTATGCATATTACTACAATAGTAAGTGAAGATTACACAGATAATTTATGTAAAGGGAACACTGGTTCACTGACAAGATGGAAGAGGTTATTATAATGCCTGGCCTGAGGGTCCCCTACACACATTCATCTTATTGTCCCACCACACAGAGAGAAAGTATCTCTCTTTTAGTTCACCTGATCCCTGACCTCCTAATCTAACTCATAAGAGATAGAGAAACTAGGCTAGAGGAAAGCAAAGAGAAAAGAATAATTCTGAGTGAACCACAGGGCTTATAAATTTAGAAGTTTGCTTTGGTATTGTTGGATTTTAGATTTTTTTACATATGCTTCTAATAATCATCTCATGATACATTACTTTTTGGCTTATGATGCTGATAAGTGAGCAAGACGCAATGGCCAAAGAACTCCACCTTGTCATTGTCAGTGCTTAGCACACATCTAAAATTCAAATGCACATTTTTAGCATTAAAATGTGCATTTTTATCTTAAATTAGAAAAATATTCAAATTTCGAAACTTGTGTTACAGCCTTAAGCCTTCCCAAAAGATAGACATAAATGTCAATGATCTGAAATGAAATGCTTAACAAGCACATATTGGAGTTGTCTTTGAGTGTCCACATATTTTTGGCCATAGAGAATATCAGTGTTTCCCAACCTTTTTTGCCATAAGTGTCCCCAAACAAAGCAAAACCAATTCTTTTCACATACCATCTGTAACCTGCTTAAGTACCCCCGGTTGGGAATCACTGGTGTATATCATCTGGGCCTCTGTTAGATTATGCTGCACCACTGTATTCTTTTAACTTTCTTGGTACATTTATAAAAAATAAAAAAAAATGTTTAACTTTATTCTTCACTTCTGGAAAAACTGCAGACACCACAATTCAGCTGTTGTGACTGCCACTTGGAAGATGGTAACATTTTTACCAGAATGAGTATATTTCAGTCAATACACACTTGGTGAAGATGATTGCTTTTGAGTGTCAGTGTGTCAAAGCTATTCAGATTGCATCCAAAAATGCTTTTAAAGTTGTGCAGAAAAACTACAGCTGTGTGGCTCTATTTCACTGCTCTTTTGGAAAATAAAACACAAGGAGCCAGTGGTTTAAAGAGCAGTTGCTGAGATCATTGTGTCCTTAAGCACGGCACGTTCTCGTAGGTTGCATCAGGGAGACAGTCCCTGCCATTTTATGATGGGTT
Source organism: Myxocyprinus asiaticus (assembly GCF_019703515.2). Classification (NCBI taxonomy): domain Eukaryota; kingdom Metazoa; phylum Chordata; class Actinopteri; order Cypriniformes; family Catostomidae; genus Myxocyprinus; species Myxocyprinus asiaticus. Next base: position 27,140,969 of record NC_059372.1, on the reverse strand, counting down.
TGAACCCCATCACCTCACCAGGAGCTGCACATGTAGCTCTGTAAGGCAGATACTGAGTTTGAAGGGTTTGTATCTGAGTTGCCTGTGACCCGAAAGGGGTTAAATCTCCACAACATGCAAACAAATTGAGCGTGTGAGAGAGAAAGATTGAACGAGGGAGGCAATGAGCGGAAATAAAATGTGACAGGTTTGTGTGGCCATCTCTGTTAAACTTCTGAGTGGGACCACTTGTGGAGAAGCAGAGCACTTTCCACATTCCATCAATGTCCAGGCTTTAAGAGTGAATGCAAATGGCCTATTTCTGTTCCTTGCCTCAGCTTGCTTTTCTGGCTTTTTACACTAGCTCAAGGTTGACATGTCATTTTAAACACTGCCCTTTTGAAAGAGAACAAAATATTCTGGACTGGACTGGAGCTAGACAGCACGCTAGAGTGTCTTTGATTACAAGAACTGTTATTGGGGACCTGGGTAGCTCAGCGAGTATTGACGCTGACTACCACCCCTGGAGTCGCGAGTTCGAATCCATGGCGTGTTGAGTGACTCCAGCCAGGTCTCCTAAGCAACCAAATTGGCCCTGTTGCTAGGGAGGGTAGAGTCACATGGGGTAACCTCCTCGTGGTCGCTATAATGTGGTGCGCTCTCGGTGGGGCGCGTGGTGAATTGTGCGTGGATGCCGCGGTGAATAGCGTGAAGCCTCCACACACGCTACGTCTCCGCGGTAACGTGCTTAACAAGCCACGTGATAAGATGCGTGAATTGACAGTCTTAGAAGTGGAGGCAACTGAGATTTGTCCTCCACCACCCGGATTGAGGCGAATCACTACACCACTACGAGGACTTAAAGCGCATTGGGAATTGGGCATTCCAAATTGGGGAGAAAAAGGGGAGAAAATCAAAAAAAGGTTTTGTAAAAAAAGTTAGTAACATAAAAAAACACTTCACAGGCTTTAGGTATATACCATAGATACTACCATAGTGACTCATACAGAGCTACCTAATAAGACCAGTCAAACCTCTGTGAACAGGTTTTATGTTTTTCTTCTTAATAAAAGCAGAATCTAAACTGATGGGGCAGGCTCACTCGTTAGTGAATTTTGGTTAATTGCTGCACTTTATCACTATATTTAAATGTAGTAATATAAAATAGTGTGTTTTCTAGTTTTATTAGTTTGCATTGCCTTCTTTAAATAACTTCAATGTTGTTACAGTAGTTACTTTTTGTTACTGATTTGTAGTGTAGCTAACTAATTTTTTAAAAGAGAAGCTTGACTGTAGTTTCACTACTACTACTACTACTACTTTACGTTTTGAGTATCTTGTTATTTGGGAAGCTACAGTTTCATAGAAGCTTCCTCAACACTGGTTTCAATATATGTATACACACATTAAGACTTGTTGCGAGATGACGTGCCCAGGATTGACGTCATGGGTGCCAAATGGCATTGGTTCTCACGTTTCTCATAACCAATCATGATGTGACAATTGAATCTACAGAAGCACGAATGAGATTTGAGAGCTACCATAGAGGACAAGTTTATCAATGAATAATGACTTACAATTTGATCTGTTCCTCACACAAAGCTATAATATATCATACAAGTTCTATGGACTTTTTATCATATTTGGAGCTTGACAGCCCTTGATGACTATTTGCTTTTGTTGAATATTAAAGAGCAGCATGAACATTCTTCATTAATTCACAAAAGTCATATAGATTTGAAACAACATGAGGGTGAGTTAAATGATGACAGATTCATTTTTGGGTGAACGATACTTTTAAAAAGCAATTTTAATCAATTCATGATTTGGCTTCCCTAATTAACATTTCTAAACTTGTGAGAAACCTTTGTCATGAGTAGGGCAAGCAACAATAAAAGGATTATCAATGTAATAATCTGCAGTCCAGTGGAAATGAGCAGCACCACTTGAGACAGAGCACTAAATCCAGCTTCCCTGTAAAAAAGCTCTCATATTATCCCTTCATTCCACTCTGAAACTGTCTTTCTTGCTCTTAAGTACACACACACACACACACACACACACACACACAAACTTATTCCACAAATAGAGAATGTGTCCTGTGAAGCCAAGGGACTTACAGTATATTCATTTTTATACGCAGAGACCTGTCGCATGGGTTAGAAAATGTTGCAATTTTTAGGCATCTTCCTGGTATAGGTGTCTTCCTCAGCTTTCCATTTAACAACGAACAAGAACACTGGGCGAATTCCAATAGAAAGTGATTATTCCTTAGCCCTACTCACTCCGAAGGACAGAGCTCTTGATGTGGGCACTCTAAAAGGAGCATGGCATTACTCTATGAATGTACCCTTTGCTAGCAGTCTTGTGGAAGGGCCTCCATTAAAAAATTCCTTTTCTTACTTTCATTTGGATTAACCCCACCCCTTCCCGCAGTTCCCTTCAAGGGCGCTAAAATGCAGTTTGGAAAATGCCCATTGTGTATGAAGACAACAAACTGTTGCTCTGTGTGACCTGAGACAAATCCTGACATACTCTTAAAGGGATAGTTCACCCAAAAATGAAAATTCTCTTATCATTTACTCACCCTCACGCCATCCCAGATGTGTATGATTTTCTTTCTTCTGCAGAACACAAAGACTTTTAGAAGGATATCTAAAAGTGTATGGTGACCAACATTTTGAAGCTCCAAAAGCACATAAAAACAGCATAAAAGTAATCCGTAAGATTCTAGTGATTAAATTCATGTCTTCAGAAGCCATATGATAAGTGTGGGTAAGAAACAGATTAATATTTAAAGGGGTCATGACATGAGGAATCAAATTTCCCTTGATCTTTTGGATAAGAGGTCAAAGTACTATAAAAACATACTGTAAGTTTCAGAACTGAAAACTTCCTCCTTAATAGAAAAAGAGTATTTATTTAAACCAAGCCGTAAAAATGTCTCATTTGGAATTTGTGGAACTTGTGATGTCACAAGGACTAAATACATCTGCATATGCAATGCCTATTTTTTCATCATTGCACCCTTGGCCCCTCCCACTGGTGCTCAGTGAGTCACACAGGTGAAGAGCAGAGAGATGGGGCCTGTCATGGGAAATTCATCCAAAGTGGATTTACACAGGACATCTTCATGTTCCTGTCAGGATTTAAATGTTTTTCTACAGAAACGTGCACCACATTTTTACTCGGTCTTGTCTCGGTCTCAGACAAAGAGGACTCAGGATTTTATTTAAAGACCGGTAAAGACCACAACTGCGGGGATATCACTAAATTGCCTGTGCATTGTCTGATTTATTTGTTAACATCATTACTGTGACTGGATGTAAAACCTCCTGCTTCAAATGCAAGCAATAACTTGACTCATTTCTAATTTTACATTTTTGTTACTGTTAACGGCTGTCACCCCTCCCTGTCCCCCTTCACACGCACTCCAAGAAAGTGAATGCGGGAGACAGGAGAAGAAACTGTGGCTGTCTGAAAGATGTCAGACAAATCTTCTGTAATACAATTTGGCTACCTAAACCAGTGTTTCCCAACCACTGTGCCCACTAGTGTGCCATCAAAGATTGTCAGGTGTGCCATGGAAAATTATCAAATTCCTCAAAATAAATAAATACAGTTTTTTCCGGTATTTTAGTGAAGGCATAGAGATGGTAGAAGAGTTTTAAAGTTGCCAATTCAGTATATTTTCCATTAAAAAGTATTTTATGCAACCAGTTTAAATATTTTGTCCATCAAAACATTATTGTTCTAACAAACTCCAGTCCGCTGTCAAACGCAACTCCTCACATGCCCACAAAATGATGCTTCATCATCATTTGTAGTAAAATCGTTCAGTCAGTGAACCAAATGAATGAATAGAAAACAACAGGTGTATTGTTTTACTCAAAGACTAAAAGCTGTTTATTTGTGCACAGCATAGTTACAGATGTTATGAACAGACGTGGCTTACTTGTCGTGTTTCTCTCATGAAACATAAAAAGAATATGAGAAACTGTTACATACAATTACTAAAATCAAATTCTCCTGTTTTAAACAGGTCCAAAAACACCATGATACGATGTGTAGATTCTCTGTAATCTTCACGGAGCGTGTTTGACATCTGAACTGGTGAATGGAGGCCGGGCGGCTTCTCCCGGGTCCTAGTGCCTGCCGAATCCAACCTCTGTCAGTGCGACTTATGTTTTTTTCTCTCTATCAACAACACGATTTTGACCCACTGCGACTTATATTCAGGTTCGACTTTATTTCCGGAAAATACAGTAAATAAATAAATAAATAATGTATTTGCTGTGCCGTTGCAAGAATTAATTTGCAAGAACAACTCTACAAATTGGAAAAGACACAAATTTGTTAGTTTTTCATTATCCAGTTAGCGCTCTTGGCATCTGTGACCTCATTATACAGCGTACCTATGTTACTTGAATTTTTTGTATAGCCGAATTTCAAACATTACGAGTGGTGAAAGCCATATCGGGATAGTGGTGTGCCATGGGATTTTTTATTTGTAAAAAGTGTGCCATGGCAGAAAAATGGTTGGGAAACACTGACCTAAACCACAAAGAGTTAATCTGCAAAAAAGCGTCCAAAAGAAAACACAGCAGTATGTAAATTCTGCAATGCAATGCTTACCGAGATGGCTGGGACCATGTCAAACTTTTATCGGTACTTAGAAAGGAAGCATAAAGAAAGGGAAGGGAAGTGTAAGTGATGCTAGCAAAGCTAGCTAGCTACATTAGCAATCTGCTTCTTGCTGCATTCCATTCAACTCGGAAAGTCGGATTTTCCAACTTCCTACTAGGAAATGTGCAATGGAACACCACTTGAAGTCATAATTACAACTTGGAAAGTCGTGCGGAAATTTTAAACTCAGATTTCGCCGAGATGCAGGTGTGTGACCAGGAAGATGTACAAAATAAGTGATAAACATTCACTTTTATTAAATAATATTGATAAATTAGTCAAAGTTCCTACATTACATGATATTAAACCATGTTTAACAAACGTTGGCAGAGTAGCAGGTGTTCAAAACATGCTAAATTATACTCTCTTTTGATAATCGTAGACCTGTAGCACAAATGCTAGCGTTGCAGATTGTTTATGAATTGGACTGATGGGAGACATCTGTGGTGACAGTCAAACACCTGCTAAGCTAATGGGAGCGTTGCAGTTTTGTTTCCTTTAACGTCATCTTCCGAGCATCTGCCATTGGAACGCCTTTATTTGGAGATCGGAGATATCAAGTGGAATATGCAGTGTGGGACTCGCACTGGTCTGGTCTTGGTCTTGACTTGGTCTCAACCCCTCAAAGTCTTGGTCTTGTCTCAGTCTCGATACACTCTGGTCTTGGTCTTGACTTGGTCTCGGTTTAGGTGGTCTTGACTACAACACTTGTACAACTACAACTTTCAAAAACGCGTCTCATTCTGCTGCTGCCACTGACTGGGAGAAACACATGCCATACTGTGTGTAAACAAACTGGGAAAATGTGAGATGTGAAGACCAGCGTCTCTGCTTTGGCCTGTTGAAGCCGGCTGAAGCAGCCCAATGCCCCCACCATGGACAGTTTACGTTTGTGTATTCAGTAGTGATGGGTCGTTCATGAACAATATGTTCATTTTGAACGAAACTTTTATGTGACTCAGAAGAACGAGTAGTCTCAGAGAGTGATTCGTTCATTTTGTGTTGGCCGCGCATGTGCATTGCGCAACCTCCGTTCATTTGTTATGTGAAAACCACACAGGTGCTGTACAGGAAACAGAAATGATTAGTTCACCTTTCAACTCTTTTAGTCAGAGTCGTTCGTTCTTTTGTCACGTGACAGCCGTATATGCTATGCATTGCTCACAGAGGAAACAGAAATGATTAGTTCACCTCTCTAGTCATCTGGTCCGAGTCGTTCGTTCTTTTGTCACGTGACAGCCGAGCGTATACGGCTGTCACGTGACAAAAGAACGAACGACTCTGACAAGAAGATTCCAGAGGTGAACTAATCTTTCTGTTTCTCATAATTTGTCCTTGGCTGCAATATAATTTTTCCTTATTGGGACTATAATCAAAGTTTGCATAAGTAGACGTGTTGGGGGGAATTTGGCTATTGAAAATGTAAAATTTTAATTTAATTCTGCTCAAATGAACAAAATGACTTGAATAAGGATTCATTCATTTTGCTGAACGAGACTCAAAGATCCAGGTCAGTAAAATTATCAAATCTTCCCATCACTAGTATTCAGAACATCTCAGCGAGATTTGTATGTTTTTGGCTCATATTATGAACGTGATTGATTGTGAACCAGTCACTGGACTGTTATTGAAGGATGGGGCAGTTAAAACACACTATTGGACTGCAGATTCGTAAGTAAACAATTTCATTCATGAATATTTCACATGTCATGACTGTTTGATAGTTTATGGTGCTGCTATATTAATGTGTTGGATGTGGGTTATATGTTAATACTGAAATGTAGTTTTATAAATGTTGTGGTCTTACGGAGTTTATTAATTTTCTTCGGATCGCGTTTCAAATATGGCTCTATTGGAAGGGCTGCATGATGTTAGCCAATCACAACAGTGGGCGTTTACACTGAAGACAGCTTAAAACCGAGCGTTTCAGACAGAGGGCCAGAGACAGGGTGGAAAATTATTCTATATGACTAAATATGACTGTTTTTGTGCAAAAAAAAACTTTACTAACATTATAAATGGACCTCAGGGAAGATAATAAAATTATTAAAAAAAGAGTATGTCTTGACCCCTTTTTTTTTTTTACTAAAAAAGGTCCTTTTTACTATAAATCTCCACTTTCATATTCTTCTTCTTTTAATTTTGGTGATTCATATTCTTTGTACATATCGCCACTTACTAGGCAGGGAGGATAATTTATAGTAAAAAAGGACTACAATATTGATATATGGAGTCTTGGAATACTTTTATGCTGCATTTAAGTGCTTTTTGAGCTTCAAAATGTTGGTACCCATTCACTTGCATTGTCATGACCTAAAGACAGGAGATACAGTATTCTTCTAAAAATCTTAGTTTGTGTTCAACAAAAGAAGGAAAGTAATACATATCTAGGATGGCATGAAAGTGAATAAATGATGAGAGAATCTTCATTTTTGGGATAGTTCACCCCAAAATAAAAACTGACATTTTTTTTAATCCTCAAGTCATTCTAAACCTGTAAATTTAACACTAAAGGAGTTAGGCAGAATAACAGGGACAGACACACTTAGTCCCCACTCACTTTGTTTATATGGGAAAGAGCAGCATCAACATTCTTCAAAATTTCTCCTCGTGTTCTACGGAAGAAAGAAAGTGCAGGTTTGGATTGACATGAGGGTGAGTGATGACAGAATTTTCTTTTTTGGGTAAACTTCAAGACTGAGTACATACAGGAGAACTTGATCATGAAAATTCATAAATGCGTTATTAGGGTATCAACATGCTATGCCCATTTCTTCTTTCTGCATTTCATGCATCTCAAAGTCACTGTTGCCAAATAATCAACCTTTCGGCAAACAGTCTGTATGTTAATAGGTATATGTGCTGGTGTGTGTGTGGGTGGTGTGAAATTCTAAGAATATTAAGTGAGCATGTTCTCTGGATTGCTATTAACAACTCTATAATTAATGTTGTATACTCAGTAGGGTGTAGGGACTATAAAGGGGATCCAGGGGCCGCTGGCTAAGTGAGTGTGCTGAGAGGACATCCATCACCTCTCTTCTCTGTGGTGGCCCCTCTCAGACAAAAAGAGCACTCTATAGAAAGTCAGGCCCTGTCTAACACAGAAATGTCCAATTTGAACAGAATCACTACAGGCCATTATTTGTCATCTTCAAAATTCCCTCTGGTTATAGGAGATCGGACTGGGTCTCTCACCAAACCTTTAGAATATCCATAAGTACGTAGCGATTATATAAAGCACAGGACCTATAAGAAGTTAATTGGAAACCCATGCAAGATAATTTTCTCACCTTAATTCATACCTCTTGGAAGCGTTTGACTGAATACACCTCTATAATATCTCTAGCTTTGAAACTGATCAGACTAAGTGTCACCTCATATGTTGGACAGAACAACGAAGGGCTGAAATAAAGCAAAACTCCGAAGGATGAAGTCCCCATTAACCCAACCAGCCCCCTTCTCAATAAAAATTAATTAAATCCAATAAAGAGTTTAGGCAGTCAATTGTGAAGTGCTCAAACATGGATGTGTACTGTGTACTGATGGGGTTTTGTGGAATGATCGAGCATTTCTAATTGGCATTCAGTCATGTCTCCCTCATTCTCTTTATTCACTTGATCTGGGCACAATCTGCAGTTTCCTGATATGGCTCTCAGTTTTCTATGAATCAGCCCTTGAGTATCTCCATTCATGGTGCCTGGTTTAAAGGGTTTACCAGTCTGACTTTCTTAGGACTTTGTGTTCTTGGTGTCCGGTCGCTTTGAGAGGTGGAAGAAGAAGCAAGTCCCTCAAATCATAAAACTACAGTAAGACATAAAAGGTGACGTTTGTTTGGAGCACACACACAACTCATTACGTTGCTCATTAATTAACAGATGACAAAGCAGCTGCATGCATATCAGCCTGTGGTGTAAATGGGAAAATGTGTGTGTTAATTTTTCAAATGATTATGCAAATTTCCGCCAAGCAGTCGAAGGTTATCACGTCTGCACGTAAGGCAGTAATTACCACCTCCAGGGATAAGCATGAGAAGTGATCAATAATTAAAAGAGTTTAGTGTGAAACCAAGTACTGTATTTAAAACATGACCTTAACCAAGAAATAAAGCGAAGGGGTCGAAGCAAAAAGGTTGAAATTTGTAGATGAATAGAAATTCACAAATGAGGCCTAGACATATACAGTACTGTGCAAAAGTCTTAGGCATATATGATGTTTCATAAAAACATTCGTCTTAGATGGTTATTTATATCTTCAGCTTTAGTGTGTCAATAGGAAATATACATTTTAGACTCCCAAATGTTCCTTTTCCAAATAGAAAAGAACAGCAGAACAGGGAGCCCTGCAACAGATGGCATGACCCCCACAGAGCCCTCCACTAAACATCAAGTCAGTCTAGGATTACATGAATAGACAGAAGCAATTGAGACAGCCTACATAGATAGAATAACTGTGGTGAATTTTCCAAGAAGCTTGGAACGTCTTCTCTGCAAACCACAAAGGTAGTCACACTGAAAACTGATTTAGCTTTTTTTTCCCCCAATGTTTACTGTACTTTGTATGACGTTAATTGATAAATGAAAACTATGTATGGGCTGAGCTCCCCTTAGGCTGAATTTTAATGAAATGTTTTAAACCTATTAGTATTGAAATGTATCAAACCTATTACAGTTGAAATTAGATTTTGTGGCACTGCTAATATCGTTGGCTCCTTTCTGATAAACTACTTGTTTTTTTCCTCATTTAAGTCGTTTTGGTTAAAAGCAGCTGCTAAATGAATAAATATCAAGAAATGTAAAACTGAAAACACTGGAGTCAGGTGAAAGCAGTGAATGAAGGAAACCTGAGTAATTTAAACTATTAGGAAAACAGAGAAAGGGCACAAGTATGGGCTTAATTACGGAGAGCTTTGTAAAACAGCTTTGCTGAAACGCTCAATCCAAATTAAAAATGCCCTTAGATAAAACAGAGGAGCCATGCAACTGGTGATCGAATTAGGCGAGATTATGAACGTACTGTGTACTATGACTATGAGAGCACATGCTGTTATTGGATTTGTTTAATCAAGCGAATAATAAAATTGCTGCTTTTCAGGCAGGATAATCGTGAGCTAAACGACCATTATCCGTAATATAAATAACAATAAATAACAATTCTTAACAAACCCTTGAGAGTTCTGCAGCACTTCTATTTTTATTCAGCATCAAAACAGCTGGAGGTTTGTGCAGTGCTGAGATCTCATGTGGAACAGCATCTCCAAAGCCAAAGCCGTGAAACTTACAGAAAAAAATAGATTTGACAGCAGAATACTAGATCGACCAAAACATTACTCCCCCTGAAATCTATAGAAAAAGAGATACTGAGATACTCGTTCCTAAATTTATTTTAACCAGTGTTGCGGATTTTTTTAATAAGATAAGCCATTAATAAAAATGTCTGCCTTTTACTATCCGGTGGTATTTACAATTTAAACATCATGCATATTGCTATATAGCGATATTACGCTATAGCGTAAAAAAGCACAAACAGCGATCAGCACCTGAACATGCGTGCATATGCAAAACAACATGACAAAACTTTCAATAATAACATCCGCGTGCGTATGATTTACCTTCTTTTTTGGTCCAACTCGGGCGAATGTCCCAAAGTCACTGAATTAGAGTACCCTCAATCAAACTTCAGGTCAGATTAACATCTCGAAGCACTTCCCATATCGGAGACAGCTGCGTTATGCCAGTGATTTCACTCGCTAGTTTCGGACAGATGCTCCTCGCGCGAGGATCACCATTGGCTCAGCATCATTTACTTCACCCTCCCCTGAATGCTCACAACGCGGTGTCTGCACCGTGGATCCTATAAAACATTAACAGGAAATAAATGTTCCTTTTAACTTCAAACAAAGATTTTAAGAATACGTGTATGAATTATATGTAAAATTTTAAGTCCACTGAATCATGAATAAATCAGTTATCATTTGTAAAATGAATAAAGATTATTTCTGAAAAATGACTGGAACAATTAAACTGATTATTTAAAGTGAGTAATATCTTGTATTGAGTAGCCTACCAATTTCTGAAGAGAAACATTTCAAGACCATAAAATAAATATTTACTTGTTTGTTTTTCATCCCAAATGTTCTCACTGTATTTTAAAACAGAACGCGTAATGTAGGCTTCAAGCATCACCTTGATGAAATAAAAATTTGTGATTCTGTCGCAAGCTTCCCGCGAACCCTCCTGCGCCTCGTGTGCTCCGACTATTATGACAAATGACATGGGTTATGGAGGGTGCTGCCCCTGACACAGCATCAATAACGAAGCGGATCTGAGCACCCTGCTATTTGTAACACCACTGCCTCTTTGTGGTAAGCAGTGATATTGTCGCGAATCCGGAAAACTGGACTGGATGGTGACTGTGGGTTTTTGATTTGTGACAAATTACGGGGGCTAGTTGTCATACGGAGAAGCTGTCACATTTTTCGTAAATTTCATGGGGCAAGTTGTAACATGTTTTATATGATATAATTGTAAAAAAATAGTGAATAACATTTTATGTTGGTCAAAACAATGTTTTGACATTTTTGTACGTTTTTTGTGCGTACGATTTTTTGCAGTTTTGCTACTTCATGAATTATTTTGGGTGGGTCCAATACAAGTTAAGCTCAATCAAAAGTATTTGTGGCATAATATTGATTACCGCAAAAATTACTTTCAACTAGTCCCAGTGAGCACAATGGAAGTGAATGGGGCCAATCCGTAAATGTTAAAACACTCACTGTTCAAAAGTATAGCCACAAGGCATAAACAATATGCGTTAACATGATTTTTGTGTGATAAAATCTGTGTGACATTATAGCCGATTTTACAACTTCATTGCCATGATGTCAACAATGTAATGTCAACAAACCCTAAAACAACTGTAAAAATTACGATTTAAACAACCGTACAGCTAAAATAATACACAAGTTTTAACAGCAGAATAATTGTAAGTGCTTTTACAAAATTATAAGCTTCACATTTCTGCCTTTAAACCCTCCAAAAATTGGCCCTATTCACTTCCATTGTAAGTGCCTCACTGTAACCTTCGTTTTTGCTTTTTTTAAAGAAAAGGAGAGATGAGTCAAAAATAATTTGTGTGGTATTATGCCACAAATGCTGTCAATTGAGCTTAACTTGTATCGAACCTGGAATATTCCTTTATTGGCAGGTTCCACTGTGACAAATTCTTCCATATGTGTGGGAAAGATACAAATTCCAAGAAAGTTGGGACAGTATTAAAAATGCTAATAAAAACAAAAAGGTGTGATTTGTAAATGATATTCACCCTTTGCTATATTGAAACCAATACAGCTAAACATTATATGATGTTTAACCTTGTGAATTTCATTGTTTTTTAAAAAGTACAGTAATTTCAAATCAGATGATTGCAACACGCTCCAAAAAAATTGGGACAGTCGAGTGTTTTCCACTGTGAAACATAAACATTTCTTCTAATAACACTTATTAAGCATTTAGTCACTGAAGACACAAGTTTGTTAAGTTTAGAAAGAGAAATTTTCCCCCATTCATCCATTATGCAGGTCTTCAGCTGCACAATTGTACAGGGTCTTCGTTGCCGTATTGTGCGCTTCATAATGCGCCACACATTCTCTATTGGAGATGGTCAGGAATGCAGGCAGGCCAATCTAGCACCCGCACTCTCTGCTTATTTGGCCAGTATGTGGTTTGAAGTTGTCCTGCTGAAAATTTGAAACAGAAAACATCTGTCTGCATTAATGGTGCCCTCACGGATGTGCGAGTTACCCATGCCATGGGCACTGACACACCCCTGGCCCATACAGACACTGGCTTTTGGACCTGGCGCTAATAACAGCTTGGATGGTCCTTTTCCTCTTTTGCCCGGAGAGCACGATGGTTGTGTTTTTCAAAAACTATTTGAAATATGGACTCTTCTGACCAGGAAACACGGTTCCACTGCTCTACTTTCCTTCTAACATAAGACCGAACCCAGAGAAGTCGGCAGCGCTTCTGGACAGTGTTGATGTAGGGTTTCTGCTTTAGAACGTAACCCTAGGTATAAACTAAATATTTACGGAAGCCTTCGACCTGGAGTAACAGATGGAATAAAAAACAGGCTTCAATCCTTTCGACATATATGATGATGTCGGCATTTACACTCGCTTACATTTACAAGAGAGAAAAAAACGTACTTTTAAGCAGTTCTTCAGCATGAAACCGATCTAACGGTGCCATTTTCAGGATGTGTCGCCTGGTGTGAAGTTTCAACATATACGAAATATATAAGATATTAAAATGAATAAATGTCTGTTTTTCCAGCCTGTTATATTAGTATTTATTTATCACCCATTATTTATTTTAGATACAGTTCCTATTTATTGTTATTTACACAGGGCAAATATACTTGTCATGATTCACTGTTGTTTGCCTTGTGTTTCTCCCCTGTCATCTGTTCCTCCCGGACTACACTTCCCATAATTCCCTGCCCTCATCACTGCCAGCTGTCCTTGATTGTTTTCACCTGTCTTTCATTTACTCATTAACCATTGTGTATATATGCCCTGTTGTTTGCTTAGTCCTTGTCAGTTGTTATGTGTTTTGACCTCCTGTTTATTGACCCGTTCCCTTCATAGATGCTTTGCTCGTTTTTGTGTTTTTCCCATCGTGGTTGTTTCTTTTGTTCCTGTGTTTACCCTGTTAATCTGTACTTTGTTTATTTTATTAAATACTGTTTCGCTGCACCTAGATCCAGCTCTCGTCACTTCCTTCTTTACGTTACATTATTATTTATCAAATGTAGCTACTTTTATTACGTATTTTATTACGTATTTTATTTTAATGGGGATTTAATTTATTACAGCTGAAAATTATGGGTTACAAGGTTTGAACATCAACCGTAATGAGATAAAACGTCCTGGTTACTTGTGTAATCTTCGTTCCCTGATGGAGGGAACAAGATGTTGTGTCAATGTAGTAACACTAGGGGTCACTCTTGGGAGCCTGAGACACCTCTGGTCTTTGATAAAAGGCCAATGAAAATTGGCGAGTGGTATTTGCATGCCACACCCCCGGACATACGGATATAAAAGGAGCTGGTATGCACAGTTCAGGTTTTATGCTGAGAAGCCGAGACAAGGTCCGGCCATTTCAGCGGGTGGTTCAGCATTGTGGTAGGAGGGACACAACGTCTCGTTCCCTCCATCAGGGAACGAAGGTTACGCAAGTAACCAGGACGTTCCCTATCTGTCACTCACTCGACGTTGTGTCGATGTAGTGACACTAGGGGTCCCTATACAAAATGCCGCAACTGGCTGAACTGTGTTACATGAACTGGCGGTGTGTGATGGGCAGACCACTGTGTGTCTCATAGCCAGTGCACCAGGCCAACACGTAACCTCCCCCAACAAAGTTATTAGTGTCGAACGGCCCTTTGGGGACAAGTCGACTACCCAAAAGATAGAGACATGCTAACCCAATCGTGGCCTCTTTTCCCCTTTTTTTTCACTCCCTAAAAAAGAAGGGGGATTATCCGACTGGGCCGCCAGGTCTAGTCGGGGGTATCCCTCCCAAGGGGAGGACACCGTGGAGACCACACCTCCCCAAAGAGAGGGAGGGATATTTAAGTGGAAAAAATATGTCACATGGTTTTGCCGACCATGTGGAGAGTCTCATGGTAGATCCTACCCAACAGGGGAGGAGTTACTACAAACATGGAGACTGTGGCAGAGGGGCTTTGCCCAAGGAAGACGCAGTTTGCCAACAGGGAAACGAATTAGCGGAAGATATACATTGCATGGGGTTACCTTACAGGGAACCGCCACATGCGGAGCACCTACCCAAGAACAGGGCTCTTAGTTAGCACGTGTACTGGGCCGGCAGTGAGTCTCTCCGAACACTCGACTGCCACAGGGCTCGGAGGAAGTCAACCAGGGAACATAGTTTGTGAACACTACTGGGAATTAATGGCGCACATCTTCAGCTCAGAGGAGGTGAAAGGCGCAATGTGCAAGCGATACACCCAGCCGGCTATCCCGGGCTTATCCGCTTGTATTGTGTACCACTACCTGGGATGAAACTGGTTCCACCCGGAGGTTGTATAACCTTGCAAAGGTGTTAGGTGTTGCCCAGCCTGCTGCTCTGCAAATGTCTGTTAGAGAGGCACCCCTGGCCAGGGCCCAGGAGGCGCTACACCCCTGGTAGAATGGGCTCGTAGCCCAACCGGTGGTGGCACGTCCTGGGCATTATATGCCATTGCTATGGCGTCAATGAGCCAGTGGGTGATCCTCTGCTTGGAGACAGCGCTTCCTTTCCGCTGTGCACCAAAGCAGACAAAGAGCTGCTCAGAGATCCTAAAGCTCTGCGTGCAATCCAAATAGATGCGTAAAGCGTGCACCAGACACAGCAACAACAGGGCTGGGTCTGCCTCCTCCTGAGGCAGCGCTCGCAGGTTCACCACCTGGTCCCTAAAAGGGGTCGTGGGAACCTTGGGCACATAGCCTGGTCGGGGTCGCAGGATCACGTGAGAGTAGCCCGGACCGAACTCCAGGCATGTTTCGCTGACAGAGAACGCTTGCAGGTCTCCTATCCTCTTGATGGAAGTGAGCGCAGTCAGGAGGGCAGTCTTCATAGAGAGTGCCTTATGCTCAGCTGACTGCAAAGGCTCAAAGGGGGCTCTCTGTAGACCCTGAAGAACTACAGAGAGATCCCGTGAGGGAACAAGGTGCGGTCTGGAGGGATTCAGCCTCCTGGCGCCTCTCAGGAACCTGATGATCAGGTCGTGCTTCCCTAAGGACTTACCGTCCACTGTATCGTGGTGTGCCGCTATAGCAGGAAGGAAAGCACTGATTCAACTGCGCATCTCTGGGGGTCTTCCCGTCGGGAAGAACACCACTTAGCAAACAGACGCCACTTAAAGGCATACAGGTGCCTCGTAGAGGGGGCCCTAGCCTGAGTGATCGTGTCTACCACCATAGGTGGTAGACCGCTTAGGTCTTCCACGTCCCATCCAGGGGCCAGACATGGAGATTCCAGAGGTCTGGTTGTGGGTGCCAAATGGTGCCCCGTCCCTGAGCAAGAAGGTCCTTCCTCAGGGGAATTCGCCAGGGGGGGATGTCGCGAGGAGCGTGAGGTCCGAGAACCATGTCTGGGTGGGCCAGTAGGGTGCTACCAGGACAACATGCTCCTCATTCTCCCTGACCTTGCACAGAGTCTGTGCAAGTAGGATCACTGGGGGAAACGCATATTTGCGTAGGCCAGGAGGCCAGCTGTGTGCCAGCGCGTTTATGCCGAGGGGTGCCTCGGTCAGGGCATACCAGAGCGGGCAGTGGGAGGATTATTGGGAGGTGAACAGGTCTACCTGTGCCTGTCTGAATCGACTCCAGATCAGCTGGACCACCAGAGGGTGGAGTCTCCACTCTCCCCTGAGGGTAACCTGCCGTGACAGCGCGTCCGCTGTAGCGTTGAGGCCGCCCGGGATGTAAGTGGCTCGCAGCGACTTGAGATGCTGCTGCCTCCAGAGGAGGAGACGGCGGGCGAGTTGTGACATACAACGAGAGCGCAGACCGCCTTGGCGGTTGACATATGCTACCATTGCCGTGTTGTCTGTCTGAACTAACACGTGCAGAACCTCCGCAGGGCGAGCAGAATTGCCAACAACTCGAGGCAGTTGATGTGCCAATGCAGTCACGGGCCCGTCCATAAGCCAGTGGCTGCGTGCCCATTGAAAACAGCGCCCCAGCCCATTTTGGAGGTGTCTGTCATGACCAAGACGCGCCTGGAGACCTGCTCTTGGGGAACACCTGCCCGTAGAAATGAGAGGTTGGTCCAAGGGCTGAAAGGACGGTGACAGACCTGCATGATGACCACGCGATGTGTCCCGTGGCGCCATGCCCATCACGGGACTCGAGTCTGAAGCCAGTGCTGAAGCGGTCTCATATGCATCAACCCAAGCGGAGTGGCCACCACTAAGGATGCCATATGCCCCAGGAGCCTCTGAAAGAGTTTCAGTGGAACCACTGTTTTCTGTTTGAATGCCTTCAAACAGACCAGCACAGGTGATTCCTTGGATCTTCGGACCTACCTGTATTCCCTTTTGTTGAACTCCCACTCTGCATTCCTGCAGTACTGCCCACAGTCACCATACAGGTACATGCAAACTCTCCGTGACCCAGCGTGCACCATTCACAAACTCTCCTACTGCCTGAACTCTCTCTCACACATTTACATACACACACTCACACTTTAATAATTATTGTTGTGTGTTTCGTTCTGTTGTGATCTATGTGTTCATGATTATTTTTTTTGTGTGTGTGAGTCTTGGACTCCTTGCCTTTTTGTTTACTGTTTTCCTTGTGCTACTTGAACAATATACTTATGCTTTGAAAATTGAAACACTCTTATTTGTGAATTTATTTAAAATACATCTATTGCACTTAATTGGTGGGTTTGAGAGCTATCTGGGACAAAAGTATTAATTCTGACGGGCCCAAACCTGTCTGGCACCCGAATTTGACTTAAAATTATTAATTTAAATTTAGTACAGGGGCCGCCACCATTACAAGAGGGTGAAATGCCTTTGTCTTTGGGGAACATTATTCTCAAAGTGCTGGATTATTTGCTGAAGCATCTGTAGGCAAATTGACAAGTCTTGAATGATTCTTGCTCTTGAAGGACTAGGCTCCTTATATACTATGACATCGTTGCCTCACCTGTTTAACCTCCTGTTTCACATTACCTTGTTGTTTTAACTCGTCAAATTGTTATTAGTCTTAAATTGCCCGTCTCAACTTTTTTGGAGCATGTTGCAATCATCTGATTTGAAATTACTGTACATGGGAGGGGAAAAAAGAAATTCTCAAGGTAAAACATCATAATGTGTAGTTGTAGTGTTTTCAATTTAGCAAAGGGTGAATATAATTTACAAATCACTACTTTTTGTTTTTATTAGCATTTTTCATACTGTTCCAACTTTTTTGGAATTGGGGTTTTATAATAGTTTGGTCAAATAACATTTTAGCTTCTTGGTCTGTTGAAATGTATGACATTATAATTAAACACATCAAATACAATATGAAATATGTATTTTGTATTATGTATTATGAGGTATGTGAGTGTCCTGATACACCTTAGACACAGACACTGCATGCAAAATTTCAAGTCGATCGGCCCAACCGTTCCATAGTTAGGTCCTTTTTTTTTTTATTTTTTTTATTTTTTTTCTTTTTCTTTTTTGTTTAGTATTATAGCACCATCAAGAGGTGAAAATGTACGATAGTTTTTGTGTGTTCTCAGAATGAATCCGTACATATTTGTACCAAATTTGGTGACGATATCTGATTCTGTTCAACAGTTACAACAATTTTAGTAAAAGTGGCCACGCCCATTATGAACGTTTTGGCATACCGTTTGACGATAAATCAAAATTTCAAAATTCATTTAACTTTTCATTTTGGGACTCCAGAGAATCTTTCTGCACTGGTTTGGTTCCGATCGGACGAACAGCCTAGGACTAGTTCAAAAAAGTATTCTTTTAAAATAAGTATTTATTAAATGTTTTGTTTCACTCCAGTGGTACTTAAGGCAAATGAGGAGATTTTCAATATTGTATGAATAAAGTGTTTCTTTGTGAAACACAACGGTATGTACAATGATTTACATGCATGTAAAATGCGATAGCGCCTCCCGTTGGCCAATTTTGTTCAAATTTTGCACAGACCAACTTTCATATTGGGACTCAGCTGAATCTTTCTGCACTGGTTTGGATCTGACTGGATGAGTTCATTTTGAATTTTCTTTTCAAACAATCCAAAACAGCGGGAAAACGAAGTGGTGGAGCAAAAATTTGACAGAGGATGAAACTCTTCGGCCAGACGCAAGGAATCACAGGAAAAAATAATTTTGTTTCTAGCACTTACAGTTCTAGAGTTATTTTCCAAAAAGTGAATTTACTTTGTTTTGATCACTATAGTGCCACCGTGAGGTCGATGGGGCGAGACTTTGCGCTGTAGTAGACTGGAGGAGTACTGCCTTTCCCCAAAGTTTCCCCAAGTCTCTAGGCCTTACGGTTTGGTCTGCACGATCAGTTTTGGGGCAGAATAATAATAAAAATCCGTACAAAAACAATAGGGTTTCTAGACTACTTTAAAGTCTGTTTTAAAAGCCACACTTCCTGCTGCCAGGTGGTGGCGCTATGACTGGGACCCAAAATAGTCACATCCATTTGATTAGCCACCAATATTAAACATACATCTCAATTTTGATCTAAATCACACATTGCACACAAAAGATGTGTGACACTTCCTGTTTCCCATTTTTCGCCATTAATTTAATGCCTCGCCATGGTAACACCATTCAATATATCAAAAGTATGTTCACAACTTAGAATCTTCAATGTCTCGTTATAATGTTGTCTAAATGTGGTTACAGTCTCACGAATCGCCTAGGAGAAGTTTTTAAAAGTTCAGAGACTGCGATATTCAAATAATCCAAAATGGCCGACTTCTTGTTGGGCAAACTAATGACTGTAAGTATGAAAGTTGTTCGGCTTGGTGAGAACAATATATGTACCAAGTTTGGTGACTCTAGGTGAAAATGGGGGTGCTACAAAGACCCAATTACATGCCCATTTTAAAGGGGAAGCTACAGAGCAACCCCCCCCCAACATGCCCATGCGTAAACTTTTTCCCAGTCCTAATGGCTGACGACTCTGAAGTGTGTGCAAAATTTCATGAAATTTTAATCATGCCAAGTGCCTCAAAAACACCCAAATATAGGAAGAAAGGAATAATAACAATGAATGCGTTGCAATGGTAACAGTATTTATGATATCAAATATTCATTTACAATTTTACTTCAGCAGTGTCTTGACCTTATTCTAAAGATTTTGAAGCAATTCATGTAAACATTTCAAAGTCTGTTAAAAGTGCCATACTTCCTGCTGCCAGTTGGTCACACTATTAACGTTACCAGACATGGTATTACCAAACATGCAGCTGAATTTTCATCAAAATCACACAATGCACACAAAAGATATAAGGCACTTCCTGTTTCACATTTTTCACCATATATTTAGTCCTTGCCATAGTGACACTGTTCAAAATATATAAAATATGTTCGCAGTTTAGCATCCAATGTCTTGGTATGATGTTGCACAAATCTGGTGCCAGTCACATGAATCTCCTAGGAGGGTTATTTAAAAGTTCAGAGCCTGCAATTTTCAGAAAATCCAAAATGGCCAACTTCCTGTTGGGCGGAGCTCAAGACTGTGAGAATGAAAGTTGTTTGGCTTGATGAGAACTATATGTACCAATTTTGGTGACTGTAGGTGAAAATGCTACAGAGCCCCCCTTACATGCCCATTTTCAAGGAGGCGCTACAAAGCTCCCCTGCACGTCCCCCCCTGCAACTTTGCCCAGCCCTAATGGGCGACGACTCTGATGTGTGTTACAAGAGTTTCACGCATGTTAAGGACCACAAAAATACAGAAAACCTTGAAAATAATAATAATAATAAATATAGCTGCAAGCAGTGATGACGGGCCCAAGCACCACCTGCTGGCTCTAGGAAAACAAAGCATGGTGGGTGCATGCATTAGAGAGGGTGAATATAAGAGGACCATTTCAAAGTTACACAAAGTGTCACACTTCCTGTTGTCAGCTGGTGGCACTACGACTGTGACCCACAATAGCCACATCAATGCAATTAGCCGACATGACCAAACATACTGCTCAGTTTGATCTAAATTTGTCAATGCACACAGAAGATATGAGACACTTACCATTTCCCTTTTTCTGCAATAAATATATTGCCTCATCATGGCTACACCGTTCGATATATCAAAAATATGTTGACAATTTAGCATCTTCAATGTCTTGGCATCATTTTATCTAAATGTGGTGACAGTCTCATAAATCCCCTAGGAGGAGTTTTTAAAAGATCAGAGACAGCAATATTCAAAAAATACAAAATGGCCGACTTCCTGTTGGGTGGATCTCATGACTATAATATGAAAGTTGTCCGCCTTGACAATAACTATATATGTATCAATTTTGGTGACCGTAGGTGAAAATGTGGGTGATATAGATGCAGTCCTAGGGTATTTTCACACTTGGTCCCTTTCAGGGGTCTGAGCTCAGTTTGGGGGATTTTAGGCCCATATGTGAACACACCAAACGATCTCAGACCCCTTAAAAGTGAACCAAGCCAAGACCATCTCGGGAGGTGGTCTGAGTACGGTTCGCTTGCAGTCTTTGGTTCGGTTTGCTAATAATGTGCATTGTGAACAAAAAGCGCTCCAGGCTCACTTGAATTTCCCATTCGCGTGATACCAAACATGTATGGCCCTGACAGGTTCCAGTACTCAGGAAATGACAATGCGAGCACCGGAGAGACACGACAAGCTGCTTGCTTTGTATCTATGGATATGACAGAGGGAAGACCTGGGTAGCTCAGTGAGTAAAGATGCTGACTACCACCCCTGGAGTCACAAGTTCGAATCCAGGGCGTGCTGAGTGACTCCAGCCAGGTCTCCTAAGCAAACAAATTGGCCCGGTTGCTAGGGAGGGTAGAGTCACATGGGGTAACCTCCTTGTGGTCACTATAATGTGGTTCTCGCTCTCAGTGGGGCACGTGGTGAGTTGCGCATGGATGCCACAGAGAATGCTGTGGGCCTCCACATGAGCTTCTTCTCTGCAGTAACACACTCAACAAGCCAGGTGAAAAGATGTGCAGATTGAAGGTCTCCGACGCAGAGGCAACTGAGATTCGTCCTCCGCCACCCGGATTGAGGCAAGTCATTATGCCACCACGAGGACTTAGAGCGCATTGGGAATTGGGCAATCCAAATTGGGGAGAAAATGGGAGAAAAAAATTTAATAAATAAATAAGACTAATCTACGATGATTGAATGCTGAATTTTGCCTCTAAATCCAGTATTTTTATATAAAAAATACAATGCATTCAATTCTGTTACATTACTTTTCTTTGTAATAATATAGAATTACATAATATTGATGCCAAAGGTCAATAAATGAGGTTTTATTAAATAGACACATGTTCTTATGCTGCTTATTCATTTTGAGAGCATTAAACATGTTTATATTTTCCTATAAGTTAATACGTAGATCTATTTGAAAGCTTAAATATAGCCCTAATAATTATAATACATACATTATTTTTTTAAAGTGGGGTCGGCCCCACAAATGACACTTGGATGCAAAAAGGACTGAGACCCCGTAACTGATGGACCAAAAAGGGATCTGAGCCCACTCGCAAGCTCACAGACAGTGTGGATGCAAAGAGAACTAGGTCCTTTTTCACTCGGTCCACTTTTTGGTCCACTTAAAGGGGTCCGAGTTTGATTCTTTTAGGGTGTGTTCACACTTGGCAGGTTTGGTTCGATTTAAACGAACTCTGGTGCGATTTCTCTATTAGTGCAGTTCATTTGAACAAGTGTGAACGCTGCCATTGGTGCGCACCAAACAAGCAGACCGAGACCCCCTGAATCGTGGGTCTCAGTCCGTTTCCAAATGAACTCTGGTGCGGTTCAAATTATATATCAACGCAGCATGAACCAAAGACGTCTAAACGGACGAATATCAGGATGTGATGTCACAAGATGCAACCCTAAAAATCACGTGATTTGATAACATAGAGCAGTAAGAGCGGTGTACGCAAAACAAATGAGCAGAGGACAAACATGGAGCAATGTGGAGGTAAAGTTCCTTACTAACATTTGGTCTGACGAGCATATTTTCAGTATACTGGAAAAAACACACAAAAATGTTCAGTGATAGGTAAAGGGAAAGTGGGTCCAACGAGCACCTTTAGCCCAGCAGCCAGCATTGTTTTGGATGTTCGGCAAGTTCCATCGCAAAATATACGTCATAAAAGCTGTCCAATCAGGCTGTGACCTTATCCTTATGACTTTTGCTTTGTATCTTTAGGTTCGGTGTTAAAAATGCCAGTGTGAACGTTAAGTGAACCAGGACTAAATGTTTCTTCATCTTTTTTGGTCCGAACCAAGAGAACCGAACTACAAGTGTGAAAAAATCCTTAAACACCCATTTTAAACATGTTAACTGTCACTGGCCAACAGGTGGGCCTTTTGAGTGTGGCTATAAAACAAATGCTTTGTTTTACATCAAAAACTTCATCAATGTTCACAAACTTGGTATCAAATTTAAGCTTAACTCAACGTTCATCTATTTTGCAATTAGAACATTACAGTGAAAACATATTTTAAAATGTTAAAAGAGTGCATTTTTAAAACATGCGACATGTGAGCGACAGTACTTATGTTTCATGTTCTCTGCTTATGATCCGGTCCAATGATTGAAGAAAAATCAGCATGCATTTCATTGTGTGTCCACTAATGAAAATGCAATAGCCATATCAGATTGGTTAAGTAACATTATTACCTTCTAGTTGAAGTTCTGTTAATATTTTTGCATCTGTGATTTATTTGGCAGCTTTAATCATCTGAAATGTCCACCAACATTATGCCAAATGTTTTTAACAGAAGTGCATTATACAGGATAAGCTTTTATTTATGTAAATATGTTTGATGCTATATGTTAAAATACATTTATACATAATATAGGATATATTGATTCACATTTATTTTATTTAACTATCTATATTGTGGCGAGCAGGGCATGGCAGAGCGGTGTTGGGGCACAGCGAGGCTGGAGAGATAAATAGTAAAACGAGTTCCACCTGTGCGACACACTGGTCACATGTTCCAGGGAGGAGTGGCGGGAGTATTTAAGGAGAGAAGACAGCGGCAAATGGAGAGAGAGATGCACAGAGCTGTGTGTGTGACTGTGTCATCGTGACTGCTGAAAAGCAAGGTTGTTGAGTGTTGTTGAATGAGTTTGTTTATTGTGCTGAAAAGAGTGTTTATGTATTGAGGTACACTGAAAAGTGTGGCATTAAAATCTTATGTGGATTGTTCTCCCGGCTCTCACTTCCTCCTTCATAGGAAAGGCAGAGGTCTGCCACATTTGGTGCAGAAATCCGGGATCTGGAGGAGGAAGGCGCTGTCATGGAGTCCTTGCCACTGGCTGAAGATCACAACGCCAAGGAGAATCCCAATCCATTGGTGCTGGAGCAGTACGTCAGCCGGAGACCGAAAGGGACGGCTGAAGGGGGTCCAGTGCCATCGCCCGGCATCGCTGACGGAGGCAGTGCAGCTGGCTTAGGACTGTTTGGCAGTGTGTTCGGGGGCCGGTGTGCCCATCTCTCTCTCTCCTCTCTCTTTCTCCATCTCCTCCCTCTCCCTCTCCTTCCCCTCGTCCTGTTCTTGTTCCCAGAAGCCATTTTGCAGCATGGTGGCCGAGGCACCGCACCAACACTCCCTCTCAAGAAATGGGAGGGGGGGGAGGGGGTGAGTGAGTCACAGGCCTGGTGATTCCCCGGCCTGTGTTTGGCGAAGGGGGCGAGCAGGGCATCACCGAGCGGTGTCGGGGCAGAGCGAGACCGAAGAGACAAGTGGTAAACGAGTTCCACCTGTGCATCACACCTTTCTCACGTTCCAGGGAGGAGTGGTGGGAGTATTTAAGGAGAGAAGACAGCGGGAGATGGGGAGCGAGAGACGCATGGAGCTGTGTGTGTGTGTCTGTGTCACAGTGACTGCTGAAAAGCAAGGCTGTTGAGTGTTGTTGAATGTGTTTGTTTATTGTGCTGAAAAGCACGTTTATGTTTTGATTTACACTGAAAAGTGTGGCACTAAAGTCTTACGTGGATTGTTCACCCGGCTCCCGCTTCCTCCTTCATAGGAAAGGCAGAGGTCTGCCACACACACACGCACACATACATATTCATTTTAATTGTTATTTTTTAATTTTATTGCTAACTGATTAATTTGACATTTTTGCTATAATTTAATATAATTATTTATTGAAAAAATATGTAGATCTGTTATATGTTCTCTGTTCTCTTTCAAAATTAATTAAGTACATTAACTTTTAGTCTGCATTAGTTATTCATACGCACAACTGTTTAAATAGCCTTTAAATTATGTTGGGAAAATAAGGACATCAATTAGGTTAGACTACTGCATGTCCGCCCATAGAATAATCATTAAAAGCAACAATTACCAACTGGTAACCAACAAACAACTATTGTTCCTCGACGTTGCCACAATGTCGTCATGATGAACTGGCACAGTTCCAAAGTTACGTTGTGACTACGAATCCAGGAAATTCACTTTTCCAGTTGTCACAACTTAATCAGCTACGTTGCCACAACGAGAGTTTGGTCGTCAAATTACAGTGCAGTTACGTAATGCAAAAAAAAAAACTATCTAAGGTTAAAACAGACATACAATAAATCTGTAAACTAAAAACACAAATGAAGATTCAATAATTAGGCCTGTTGCAATTTTTACATTGTCTGATATTTAAACAGGCCCAGTTCCAAATCAAAATCACTGAGGGTGCTTCTGAAAATAGTGGGGGTGCTCTGTATAAAGTAGAGATGGATCGTAATTACACATTTTTTAATATATTAAACCATGTTTAAATGCTACTAAAACAACGTAAAGAAAAGTTTTTTTTATGTACAAAACCTTCATTGCTTCTGTTTTTTGTTTTTTTTCTGTTTTTTTCACGATCTGTCACTGAAAATGACAGCAAAATGCTGCGCCTGCAGATTAGGTCATACTGACTTGCAAAATCATACACATTTATAAGTTTTGTAGCATATTGTGTTTACAAAATGCAGGGATTTTTGTGGGTTTTCTGGGATTCAAGGAAATCTGCTTGCCAATTTACAGTATTAGTCTTGCATATTCAATTGAGCAGGTGTGTGCAATTATTTTGGTACAGGGGCCACATCAGCCGTTAAGTAGAACATGGAAGAGAGAAGATACAAATTTCTACATAGTTGTATCTTTTAAGCCCAGAAGTACTAGTGCACTCATGCACTCAATGAATGATGTACAATTTTCTGAAGTGTATACTGATGGGACCATTCTGCGATTGCTTGAAGTTTTGCTGCTACATTTCTATCATGTGTTATTAAAACCGAATAAAGGCTGAATAAATGTATTGTTTATTTTACCATACTTCATTGCAGTGGTAATTTAGTATTCAATTTAACACTCTACATCAGGAGTCTGGTTTAATAGTAAAATAAAATATTCTGAAATTCTAGATTCTAAAAGCTTATTTAATGTTTGCCGCATAGTAGACACAGTTGTTTTATTCTCAAAACATTATCAACCTGTTTACACGCTCATGGGTCATGATATAGGTCTCGTCAATGGTTTGTTTGGCACCCCATTCAGCTCACAACTGAATAAAACAGGCTGCATAACACTGATAAATGATTACTGCCAGAGTAACATTTGCATACTGGTGTGAGGGACAAATAACACAAAAAAACAAACATATTCCTCTCTCACTTGTTTTTGTTCGTGTGTTCCCTCCGTGTGCGACTGATGCAAAGATCTATTGGGATTTTATTAAAGTTCATCACTGAAAAGGTTTGCTTGCAGACTTGGAACTAAACAGCACACGCAGCCTCACGAGTGGCTGCATCACACTTTTCTTTGAGCATAATATTGCACTAGTGAGCGCTAAGTTTTATTTTTCGAAGAGGAGAGAGAAAGCATTCACACTTGCATGCATGGTTGCCAGATTGCATAAATTAAGTATGATATAAGCTGAAAGTATAAAAGCATCTATTATCTGGCAACCCTGAGCATATTAAAAGCTTGTGGATGCGTGATAGGTCCAAAAGCCAGATAAATGAAAGATCTAATAAAAACTTTTCATAATAAATCAACCTGCGGGCAGTAGTTTGCCTTGGTCTGCAATTGAGGGTGCTCTAAGGTTCGTTTGAGGTTGCTTAGAACCCTCAAGCACCCCTGTAGAACCAAGCCTGTATTTAAATCTGGTATATGGCCATATACAAACAAATACAATTAGAGTTCATATATTTGAGCATTTATGTACACATTTAAATTCCACAAATGTTTAAAAAAACATGTTACATATATGAAAATGGCCATTTTTTTCATATTGATATATACAGTATATTGCATATATAAGTGACTTTTATATCATTAAAAACATTTACTTTCAGCATACAAGTGTTCAGCATATATTTTAATTTTCAGATTCGTAGCCTACTGTATAAATAGCACTTCAAATTCTAATCAAATTTTATTACTACTAATGGGGATTTTAAGTGAATGTCAGGGATTCTTTGTATAAACGCGGGTTTTTGTGTCTCATTCGCAGCATGCAGGGTGAAGATTAAATGCTAGCTGTGATGTATGTGTGCTGTCTGCGGTCCTGTGAAAGTTTAGAAGGATTTTGATAGTGAACGCAGAAAGTGGAGGAGACCTTACACTGTTACTATGGAGATGTGGTATTTTGGGAATCATTCAACAATGGAGCTTGGCTGGGGGGCCTGGGTAGCTCAGTGAGTATTGACGCTCACTGCCACCGTGAGTTCGAATCCAGGTGTGCTGAGTGACTCCAGCCAGGTCTCCTAAGCAACCAAATTTGCCCAGTTGCTAGGGAGGGTAGAGTCACATGGGGTAACCTCCTCGTGGTCGCGAGCAAGTGGTTCTCGCTCTCAATGGGACACGTGGTAAGCTGTGCGTGGATCGCGGAGAGTAGCATGAGCCTCCACATGCTGTGAGTCTCTGCGGTGTCATGCACAGCGAGCCACGTGAGAAGAGGAGGCAACTGAGACTTGTCCTCCGCCACCTGGATTGAGGTGAGTGACCGCGCCACCATGAGGACCTAGTAAGTAGTGGGAATTGGGCATTCCAAAATTGGGGAGAAAAGGAGATAACATTTTAAAAAAATAATAACAATGGAGCTTGGCTGCCCTCTATTGGACATTTCTGGTACTGTGTCTGAACCAGTTAATTGCCACTCAGATCTGAGATAAACATATGGCTTTGATTTTCTAGTATTTTTACATTTCAGTTGATATTTTTATAATTTTTTATTTATATAAAAAATAAAACGTTTGTGCAGTACAATTTCATTACAATAAACTTAATAATAAGCTTTATTATTTCACTTTAAAACTGCTTTCACTTGCACAATAAATTGCAATGGCAACAGTATTTAAGATATCAAATATCCCTTAACAATTTTACATCAGCAGTGTCTTGACATTATTCTAAATAATTTTGAAGCAATTCATGTAAACACAAGAGGGCTATTTCAAAGTCTGATAAAATTGCCTTACTTCCTAGTGCCAGTTGGTGGCGCTATGACCGTGACCCATAATAGCCGCATAAATATGATCAGCCCCTATTACCAAACATAGAGCTGAATTTTCATCAAAATCATACAATGCACACAGAAGATATAAGGAACTTACTGTTTCACATTTGTGCCCTTAATTTATTGCGTCACCATGACAACACCATTCAAAATATCAAAAAGCCGTTCACAATTTAGCATCTGCAATGTCTTGGCATGATGTTGCACAAATTTAGTGCCAGTCACATGAATCCCCTTGGAGGAGGATTTAAAAGTTCAGAGCCTGCGATTTTCAGAAAATCCAAAATGCCCGATTTCCTGTTGGGTGGAGCTAATGACTGAGAGTATGAAAGTTGTTTGTCTTGATGAGAACTATATATGTACAAATTTGGTGACTGTAGGTGAAAATGAGGGTGCTACAGAGCCCCCCTTACATGCCCATTTTCAAGGGGGCGCTACAGAGCACATTCAGTGCTTGGGCCTTAATAATATTCTTTAGAAGAACAATAGGGTCTCCGCACCACACAATATTGCTGGGTCTCAGGAGGTCATAGAAAGATGAGGGATGGATGACATCATAACAGCTTGTAATGTAAACAATGAGATCTTTAAAATGACAGAGCAGGCTGCACATCTTTAAAAAAAAAAAAAAAAAAAGTATATATATATATATATATATATATATATTTATGTTTTTTCAAAGATCTGTTTTGTTTTTTTTTTTTTTTTTTTTTTTTTATTGTGGTGGGGATGAATGTAATGTAATGATGATTGAGAGATATACCTCAAAAGCATGTTGTATCATATTTGCATTTTTTATAAAATAATGTAAAATAAAGTTTTAACCAAGCATAAGTTGATTAAATTTAGCCAATTCACATTTTGAAATATTAATAAAAATACAAACATTATTGTTACATTTACTTTATCAAAATCAGCAAAGACGTCACAGAAAAAAAGATGCGGGCATCGCATTACGAAGGTGGTCTTTATTACAAACTATTATATACTTTCACCAGAAGCAGTAGACATCTAATACTTACAGGTTTTTCAGAAGAGTTTTGATTAGGTTGATAATGTAGAGGCTTTAGAAAATCATGTTTCACATCTTTTTTCTGTGTGTTACTGTCAAGCGTCTAGTTCATGAGTAAAAATAACTTAGATTCTCATGCTGTTGTGTTTTTTTTTTTGCTTGTGTTATGTATTTATGTCTTTGTTTTGCGTATTCTGTAAAGTGACCTTGATTTTTAAAAAGGTGCTATATAAATATAAAATATTATTGTTATTATGATGTAACAAATATAATTTGCACAGTGTTATACACTGTAAAAAAAATCCTGTTGTTTTTACAAAAACAAAAAACAAAAAAAAAAAACTGGCAGCTGTGGTTGCCAGAATAATTATGTAATAAATACAGTAAAAATGTAAACAACTTTACAGAACAACCTGTAGATTGTACAGTTTTAAACTGTTGTAATTTACATGATCATGATGGCACTGTAAAAAAAAAAAAAAATCTGTTAAATTTACAGGAAAAATGTACAGGTTAATAACTTGATATTAACCTTCTAAAACTGTAAAAATCTGCTTTTTACTTTATAAGATATTGTTAATCACCATAGAAAAAATTACAGAAGAGCACGATGACATGAAGTTCACCAATAGTGGCTATTCCAGGAGCAATGACCAATAAACATGTAGAGCAGTGCTCAGTATCACTCACATAAACACTATCATCTCTTTAGTTATACACTTATCTATATTAATGTCCAGGGCTATAGGGTAAATTACTGAGTATACAGACAAATTTGTTTCTTCGAAATAAGCAGGCATGTATGGAACCACATGTGAAGCGTAACTTAATCAGGAGCAAAGCAAATAAATCGGTCGTGAATCCGTATCCCAGGAAATGGAGCGATAATGTAAACATTCACGTTATTTTCGAGTCATTAGGCAAGAACGCAACACTATTAGTGCTGTGGCCTAAAAGCAAGCTGTAATACACTTTAATTGTGGGCTGATTAATCAAAATAACCTAATTTAACCTAATGAGAAATCTTGGACTACCACAAAGACAATTAACAAGCAATTGGGGTACTGGCTAAAAAAGCATGTGTGTATTTGAGAGAGAAATAGAGAGAAAGAGAAAGAGCAACATAGCAGAGAATGTATTTTCAGTATGAGCCAAGCAAAAAGTAAGTACTGAGAGAAATAAATTGTTCACCTATAAGAAAAAGAGTGCATATGTCAATTCTAATGTTTTATAATAATTGTGAGATATAGGGAAATATAATATGTGGGTAAATAATCTCTGCTGCCCGGTTTGTCTCCAATCAGTAACTCAAGTCTTACTTTTCCAGTTGAATCTTTAAAGCCAATTCAGACTCTCAATCACTGATGAACAGTCCAACTAAATCTTGCAAACTAACAAAGACACAGATATCCTATACATGGACACACACACACACACACACACACACACACACACACACACTATTCAGTGTTACTAATTATGACTCTCCTCACTGTATCCTTGGTGAGCTCAATGAATTGATCCTATCTGTACATTCTCTTGAGGAGAAATTACTGCCCGTTGTTCCCAATCGATCACCTCTGCAGAGTCTCTGTGTGAGTCCACTATTCAAGACAGGTCAGCAGGGGTGTAAAGTAACAAATTACAATTACTCATGTTACTGTAATTAAGTAGTTTTTCCCAGGAATTGTACTTTTTTAAGTAGTTTAAAAATTGTATACTTTTACTTGAGTACATTTTAAGTGCTGTAACTGTACTTTTAGTGCACTATTTTCCCACTGTCTGTGTTCCCTACTTCCCTGTACTGATTTTATTTTTATCTATCAACATGATTGGCTAGGGAGAGTTTCGTGACTCCCATCCAATCAAATCACACATAAAAAACTTGATAGGCAGATCAGGCGGCAACTGTTATTAATTTAATTTAATTAATTTTCTTTATTCATCACACATTTGCACATATACAGTGAAATTCTTCTTTTTCACATATCCCAGCTAGGCTGGGATCAGAGTGCAGGGTCAGCCATGATACGGTGCCCCTGGAGCAGATAGGGTCAAGGGCCTTGCTCAAGGGCCCAACAGTGGCATCTTGGCAGTGCTGGGGCTTGAGCCCCCGACCTTCTGATCAGTAACCCAGAGCCTTAACCGCTGAGCTATCACTGCCCCCTATGGATGCCTCAAGCACTGTTTACACCTGAACATCTCGGCCGCACCTGAAAGGGCTTTTCGCAGTGAAAAAGGCCAATTGCTTGACTGTGTTATGTGAGTTTAACCTGCTCAAGCCAGATATCAGCATTAATCCTGCCTCTAATTTTAAGAAACATATCGAGGTAAATTTCATATTTCTGCTTACTAAATTCTGTGTCTATAACGTAGCCTGAAATTTAACTATCTATCACTGAGATTATTGGTTTGCTGTGAGAGATTAATGCAATGTTATCAATAGGGTTGGGCAATAAAATGATCTAAATGTTTATCGGAAAAAAGAGAGATGTCCTCGATCAAATTTTGAGTAATTTTCTATATTTTTATGTTATACATCTAGAACAGGGGTGTTCATTACAATGATCATAATAGCAAGAGCACCACTGGTTGGTTGATCTAGATTAAATATAAAAGATTGACTTTTTATTTCCTGACGTCTGTAGCTGCTTGCTGTTTGATTGACAGGCACTAATGTGTGTTCGCGCCTAAACAGTCAAATACACTTCATAATTCCGCCAGTGCCCGTCTTGGTGAGGATTTAATGTAAACGCAGTCGTTTATGTCTAAAGTGAACTTAAACAGTGGGACAAAAAGCGTATTTGCATCAAAATGTTGGATTTTAAGTGTAACCAAATTGAGCACTGTCTAGTAGGCTGTCATATAAAGGCTATTAATCAAACAACATTAACAAGGAAACATGAAAATCACACTACTTTTGGCTGAATAACTTGAGTAGCTTTAAAAGTATTAATGTAATTGAATAAAACAGTGACATTTTTAATAACACTTTTTAAATACTGTTTGTTTTTTAATAATACCGACCCCAAATGTAAAGAGTGTGTTAATTGGTATAATAAATTACCAGAAAAGTAGAGATGATAAAATATTTTATAATTATGTTTAGCCTTTATCATGTTTTTTTCTAATGCCTGATAGAAAAGTATCAACCTTTGTAGAGCAATACTTCAGGCAGAACATTCCACCAGTCACAAACTCAAGAAAATTGTGCATCATGCATGAGAATGAGAACACAACTATTTCTGGGCTTAAAAGATACAAGAACTAAATCAATGTTGAACATTGTATCTCAAAAGGAGGACAATGTGGCCCCCCATGTGCTACTTAAAGAAATAATTCACACAAAAATGAAAAGTCTCTTATCATTTACTCACCCTCATGCCATCCCAGATGTGTATGACTTTCTTCAGAAGAACACAAATTAAGATTTTTTAGAAGAATATTTCAGCTCTGTAGGTCCATTCAACGTAAGTGAAGGGGTGTCAAAATTTTGCTGCTCCAAAAAGCACATAAAAACAGCATAAAAGTAATACATACAACTCCAGTGGTTTAATCCATGACTTCAAAATTGATATGACAGGTGTGGGTGAGAAACGTCCTGGTTACTTTCGTAGATGTTGTGTCAATGTAGTTACACTAGGGGTCACACTTGGGAGCCCCAAACACCTCTGATCTTTGAGAAAAGGCCAATGGGAATTGGCGAGTGGAATTTGCATGCCACTCCCCTGGACATACGGGTATAAAAGGAGCTGGCTCGCAACCACTCATTCAGGTTTTGTGCTGAGGAGCCGAGACAAGGTCCCGGCTATTTCAGCGGTTAGTTCAGTGTTGTGGCAAGAGGGACACAACGTCTTGTTCCCTCCATCAGTGAATGGAGGTTACAAAAGTAACCAGGACGTTCCCTATCTGTCACTCACTCGACGTTGTGTCAATGTAGTGACACTAGGGGTCCCTATACAAAATGCCACAATAAGCTGAACTGTGTTACGTGGACTGGCGGTGTGAGACGGGCAGACCGCTGTGTGCACACGGCACCCCAGCCACGTTTGGAGGCGTCCATCGTAACCACTACGTGCCTGGAGACCTGCTCTAGGGGAACCTCTGCCCGTAGAAACGCTAGGTCGGTCCAAGGGCTGAATAGACGGCAGCAGACCGGCGTGACGAGCACGCGGTGTGCCCCGTGGCACCATGCCCATCTCGGACTAGAGTCTGAAGCCAGTGCTGAAGCGGTCTCATATGTATCAACCCGAGCGGCAAGACTGCCGCTGAGGACGCCATATGCCCCAGGAGCCTCTGAAACAGTTTCAGTGGGACCGTCGTTTTCCGTCTGAACGCTCTCAGACAGTTCCGCACCGACTGAGGTGAGGTGCTCGTGAGGCGCACCATCATTGAGACTGAGTCTAACTCCATGCCGAGAAAATAGATGCTCTGAAAGAGCTTGCTCTTTTCCCAGTTGACCCGAAGCCCCAACTGGCTGAGGTGCCTGAGCACCAGGTCCCTTTGCCCACACAACAAGACCCACAAGTGGCTCCCAAGGGCAACCCCTAGTATCACTACATCGACACAACGTCGAGTGAGTGACAGATAAGGAACAGATCAATATTTAAGTCCTTTTTTGCTAGAAATTCTTCTCTCTGCCCAGTAGGTGGCGATATGCATGAAAAATGTGAATCACCAAAAACACAAGAAGAACAATGTGAAATTTAAAGTGGAGATTGACTGAGCAGGGAGGAGAATTAATAGTAAAAAAGGAATTAAATATTGATCTGTTTCTCACCACATCTATAATATTGCTTCTGAAGACATGGATTAAACTACTGGAGGCACATGAATTAGACTACTTTTATGCTGATTTATGGGATTTGTGGAGATTCAATATTTTAGCACCGATTCACTTTCATTGTATGGACCAAAAGAGCTGAAATATTCTTCTAAAAATCTTAAATTGTGTTCTGCAGAAGAAAGAAAGTCATACACATCCAGGATGGCATGAGGGCGAGTAAATAATGAGAGAATTTTCATTTTTGGGTGAATTATTCCTTTTTAAGCGTGATGTAGCCCCTACCAAACAACTTTTCCCATGCCTGCTCTACCTCCTCTATTGTGCAGGACATGACGTGCCAAGTGATCCTGCTTATTTAGCATTTTTTTGCATTCCTTGCATTGTTTTGAACATGTTTTATGCACAACAATAACGCTCTGTCGGCATTAAGGGAAATTTAGACCCTACACATAAACTGATTTTAATGTAATTGTTTCATACATTACGATTTAAAATGGTGATCAGTGTATTGAAAATAGCTTTTTAATGTTTCATTTCTGTTATCATGTCTCCCTTTTATTTTTTGGAATCAGATTCATGTAGTGTTTATCATAGATAAGTGATGTATTTTAAAATTTGCCATACAGTGTTCATTATAATGGGGCATAGGTTTTCTCAGTACTCAATACTCACTACTCATGAGTACTTTTAAATGAGCTACTCTTTTACTCTTACTTGAGTAGTTTTTGGACAGCTACTTTTACTCTACTCACACTACATTTTTTGGGAAGTAACAGTACTTCTACTTGAGTATGATTTTTCAGTACTCTTTCCACCTCTGAGGTGAGCGGGAGAAAATTGATGCTGCAGTCACCAATCTCTTCAAGCACAGCTCTGACAGGACAGCACAAACATCTTTCCAAACCCCTCACCCTAAAATGGAGGTAAATTTAAGAATTAACAGTGGAAAGAAAGCATAAAAATACCATATAGCGATACGTGTTGTCACACTACCATATATAGGGGCAAGTTGTCAGAATGAGAACATGTTGTTTATTGACACCGATATAAGAAGTAAACCTATTTCCAAAATAGAATTTTGGAGAATAGAATTATAACATTTATTATATGAAAAAGCCATCTTTCACATTTAAAATTCTGTATTTAAAATGCATTAAAGTGTGTGTGTGTGTGTGTGTGTGTGTGTGTGTGTGTGTGTGTGTGTGTGTGTGTGTGTGTGTGTGTGTGAACTGACGACTCCAGCTGGACAAATAATGAACTGAACAGACTGATTATAAACTCTGATTTTCATTGAATTTACATTTAGAATAAAAAATGTAGTTAAGCACTTGAAACAGAAGTAATCGTTATCATACCAATAGTCGCCTATGTTATTTTTATGTAACTAATTGAACAGGCATTCAAATATAAGCTGTAACAGGGAAATATTGGTTTGGGATGCGCTGCGTTTGGAGAACTTTCCCGTGTCATCATAGAGCAGGAACATACAGTAACTAAAAAGGACAGCGAAGATTTCTTAATTTGAGATATTTTCTGTTCTATTACAGTCATGTACTGAGATAAGTACAGCATTTGAATAAAGATGATCTGCACTTGACTCTAATGTCTCGGTAAAACGGACAGTAGCTATAAGACAGGCACTGCTGGCCACATTCACTAGTCGAACAGACCATTGGAGAGACCTGTCTCATCAGAAACAGTATTGTACAGCTGCAAACAGGTACAGCCATGCACATAAAATGTGCTGCCTGCTCCACTTCATCCCGATCCTCATCGCAATGAAACCCCCATTCTAGTCTAATATAAACACTATGAAAAGTACATTTGCCGTTCAGCTGTTTTTTTGAATATAAAATACCAGTCAAATATAAAATCTTAGTAGTCCGATAATATCAGACAAGGCTGCACACAGAATTTTAATAATGTTCGTTTTGTTTCCAGTAATAAATATTTAACTTCTCAAATAAAAACCCCCTTAAAACGATTTAAAAGGTTTTCAGAGAAGCAAAATTGCTTAGGTTAGATTTATGTCTGCAAAAATAAAAACATTTTGCCAAGGGATATTCAAGCTATACTCTTTGAAAACAAGTTAATATCTTAATAAATGATGTTTCTTCACAGTGCAGTATTTAACCTTATATGTGGCATTTACAGTCTTATTTCTTATAATACAGTTTCTCGTACCGTTAAACGCAGTAATCACGTGTCTGGATGGTGAAATGCATATGGTAATTGTATGCAGATGAGAATATGCATAGTAAAAACAGGCGTTGTACACTCCATATATGGTTATTTTCGGCAGGAGACGGGTTTTTTTTTTTTTTTTTTTGTGCGTACGCAAAATCTGACTTTTGTACTTACGCACACTTTTAGGAAGAAATCTAAGCAGAGTTTTATACATGAGGCCCCAGGTCTCCCCTTTTCCTCACAACGTTCAGTCAGTTTATCATATGTGTAGGTGCTTCCATCTAATGGCTGTGTGCAGTATACAGACGACTAGCTGATTGGTTTCAATGTCCATGCACTTCCAAATTTACGTCAATATGCTTGTGTGACTTTGATTTTTCGACCAACATTGGTTGCAAATATCTTCTGGCAAAAGGCTACAAAAATACATTGAAAGTAAAAATAAATTGTGTTCCATGAGAGATTCGCGTGCAGCTCAACCACACGCGCCGCTAGAGGGCGCGCTTCAACAAACTATATATTAATTTAAAGCTGCACTACAGAACTTTGTGCTCTCTAGCGACATCTGTGGTTGAAATTTAAATTTTGCAATTTGCGGAAGAATATTTTACGTCCGTCTTGGTTTGACACTACTGCTCTGGCGGATGAATATCATGATTTGAGGTTACCTGGACATCGCTTGTGTGTGATCATAACTGGCAGAAATCAAGATCCGGAGTTATAAATGGCTATTTTCAGGTTTATATAATTATGTTATACGATTAGACATTTAAAAATTAAATATTACTTGTTTTGATGAAGATAAACAACACCTTTATTTACATATTTTGAATGAATGAATTGAACACTTTTCTGATACTACACACAAAGCGCTTTTACATAGAGAACAGGGGTCTCTCCGTATTCACCACTAGTTACCAGTATATTTTAATATGAGTGTTTTATCAACTATTAATGTTAGTATTGTATTATACTTATCATTTTAAGAGGTGAAACTCGTGATACTGCTGATTCGAGTTAAGTGTAACGCTTCATTATTTTTACATTATTAATCTTGTCAACAAAGTCAATGATGAACATATTTGATGACGAAAGGGTTTTTGATTTCATCAACGATAACGAAGACGAGACGGAAAAAGCGCGTCATGATATTAAATGATTTTAATAAAGCATATTGTTGACGAAAATATGACGATCAAAATTATACTGCAAGATATTACCAGTGCAACATATAAACAGAAGAAGAAACATCTTGAGAATCTGTAAATTGATGAAAATATTAGATATGGATTTATTTAAGCCATTAATCCAGTGTGTGGGCATTTCTCCTTTTGAGCTGAGTGAGTTGAACGCGCGAACACCAGCTAAATTAACCGCTTTAAAATGGGATAAATTCCTTATTCAAACGCATCCCATTTATACATGAGATTCATCAATATATCCACAACATCAATGGAACAACTTACATCTGCACAACGAAACGAATGAACAGGTGAACTTGAACTAAATGACGTGCTAGTCAGAATAATCGTAATTTGTGTTGTGTAACTTGCGTTGTGAATACACTGTTTCCTTAAGAAACACGCTACACACAATATAATATCCTTTCACGGAAAATTAACATGTCTAAAGCATTAAGAATTCAGAATACAGGCTAACTTCTAAAAAGTAGCTAATACTTCAGTCTATTCATTATTATTTCAGGAGCTCAGGTTTTTCACAACAAGGACAGTAGGCCTATGTACATTTATACTGTATGTTTGATACATAAGAAAATGTGTTTTTTTTTAATATTTGATTAAAGTTTGGTCTGATATAGTTTGACACTTTTTCCATTTTGCACATCATCATCAAGTAAAGGATATTACTTTCGTTAACTAAACTTTTTTGTCAGAGTAAAACTGACTAAAATTAATGAATATAACATGACGAAATATTGACTATTTTTAATGGACATTTTCGTCAAAAGACTAAAACTGACTAAAACGAAAAACTGAAGACATAAACACAGCAGTTGATAAAGCAAGTGCAACTGGAGGGCTAATAACACGTAAACTAAAAACATAAAACAAGCAGTAATGGGGATAAAATATACTTTATTAAACATTAAAATAATATGTACAAGAAGTACATTTCAGAAGTCATACGTATTAGTAAACATGCACAGTAAATTCCCCTGTAAACGGATCACGATTGGTAAACACACGGGTAATATTTGATTCATAAAAGCATTACCCCTACCAGACAACATACTGTATTCAGTTCCAAGCATTATAGCAGGTTAACAACTTCACCAGACGGTGCATCCAGACTGTAGCGATGCCATCCTGAATTGAACAGCATCCTCAGCAGAAGCACATGACAGCCGGCTCTTTTTTCCTGTGTTTACGGACGTGACATCATGACGCAAAGAGAAACGACGTAAGCCAACGATTTCACACCAAATCCAACCCAACAGCTCAAAATTCAAATAATTTTTATAGGCTTACCAAAATGAATCAGGGTAAGGTAAGGACACTGTTTTGAACACTGATTGTTTATGTAAATAATCAATAATGGCAATTTGTCATTTTTAACCAAAAAATCATACGTTAGAAAAAAATAGCTAAAACTCACTAATGACCTTATGGACATTTCACACACAGAGAGAGAAACGTGAACTTAAAAGGTTAATAAAGTATTGATTCGAGGATATATATAATTGGTGTGTATTTAATGGATTGTCATAACAGGAACCCTCTCAATTAATCTCACCATTTCCCACACATTCAACATTTCATAATGTGCCCACATCATGTGAATGTGGAGTAGATCTACTTTCCAAAGCTGTCTCTAGTCATTTTCTGTAATATTGTTAAGATTTTTTTGTATTTGGTTTTGGTGTGTGGGAGTACTCTGCAGGGGCGGGGCCAAAAGGGTGGCATGAGGTGGCAGCTGCTACATTCAAACTGAGCTTTGCCACCACAAGTTGTACCCCGCTCACATCCTGGAGATGGTGCGCAAGGGCTAAACCCGTCCGTGTCACGCATGTTCCATAACAACGTTCCGGTACCCCCTCTCAATCCACCCCCACCCACCAATCTGACGTCTGGTAGGACACAGCTTTCCTCCTCTGCCAACATATAACTTAATGCTTGTATTTTTTTGCACTATAGGAGTTTTGCATGATCTAATTACTGAAGGTAAGTGTTATTATGTCAAAAACATTTTTCCCTCAAAATGATCCATAAACTTAATTCTCTCCCACTGTATACTATACTATACTCTCAGTTTGAAGAAGAAGAATATCAGAACTACTGTACCATTCAGTGTGGGTGACACTCTGTGCCATTGGCCCCTGGTGAAACATAAACAAACCAATACCTATGCAATGTGACAGCAATCAGCTCCCTGAGGACCACCATGACCAAGACAACTGACAACAGCTGCCAAACACTGCCTAGCAGGGGAGATGAGGGGGAGTCAAAATTGCAGTTTCCAAGCTGACTGGTACCTCCTGCTATACAAACAAATTCTCTCTTATCCAAGTCCAAATGTTTTCATAATTTTCATTAAATATACAGTAAGATGCCACAAACACACGGCATCTGAAATCCTGTTAAGAGATGTGCTGTGAGGGGGGAAATGGGAAACAGAAAGAGACAAATCCAAAGAGGATTAAAGGAATCAAACAATGGGAGAGAAAGAGTGAGAGAAAGATACTAAGAGAGAGCCATATCGGGAATAATCGCAGAGGGAGAGAGAGAGACATGAGGCGGTGCTCTGAATAGGAAATGGGAAAGGCTGGGAAGAGATTAGTACTGCACTCTGTGGACTCGTCACTCAATGAAAGGACACTCTACAAACAACAAGCACACTCAACCTGAGGGGAACTGTAAAAGGAAAGAAGCAAGTATCATTTACAACCTGGAAAACACTGTGGACTTTTTGGATGTTTTGTGATCAGGATAATGTTCACTTTCTGTATCTAGCGCCAATGCTGTTTCAGGTGTAATCTGCTCTCTTTTACATGCAACCAAAAGAATGACTTCTTCATCTTTCATGGTTTTGATCTCACTCTTGGTTCGGTTCTCATGGGCCAGCTGTCCTCATAGCTGCCTGTGCACCTCTGACATCCTAAATTGTGGCTCGCTGGGTCTGGACCGATTTCCCTCACCAATATCGTTCATGACTTCTGTCCTGGATCTTAGTCATAACAGACTAACCTGGCTGGCAGCAGGCACCTTCTATGGGCTCCCAAGGCTGCACACTTTGTATATGTCCCATAACCACATCTCCTTGCTCAGCCCAGGAGCTTTCCACAACATAAGCAGTCTACGGTACCTGGACCTCTCTTCCAACAAATTGCAGGTGGTGGGGAAGTACCACTTCCAGGACCTGTTGGCATTGGAGGTGTTGTTGCTCTACAACAACCACCTTACCCGTGTGGAAAGCAACACCTTAATGGGGCTCAGCAATCTGAGAAAGGTTTACCTCAGTCTCAACCAGATCACCAACTTCCCTTTCATCACAATACGCAAGCACAGCCATCCCAACTTGGTGACGCTGGACCTCTCCTCCAACCGCCTGTTTCGACTGCCTATGGATGACATTGTTTTGTTGCCAGTGGAAGTGCAAAGAGGCCTATTCCTGCACAACAACAGCCTGGAGTGTGATTGCTCTGTGTATCGTTTGTTCTGGCACTGGGAGCAGAAGGGGTATGCAAGTGTGAAAGACTATAAGGAGGACTATAAGTGTCTGATGTACGGTGAGCCTCAAATATCAATTCATTTTCTGCGCACCTCTCACTTATATGAGAACTGTACAATAGGGAAGTTGATATCCCTCATCTCCCCAAAGGCTGATAAAATTGTTTACGAGGGAGAACAAGTGAGACTGGACTGCACCGGAACCCTGAATGGGGAAGATCTGTCCTACAGTTGGATCATCCCTCATCAAGAGAACATCTCTCAGCTGATTCAGAATGGAACCCTACATCTTAATCAAGATGGTAGCCTTGATATTATCGCAGCCCAGTTCACAGATTCAGGGGTCTACATGTGCACTGCTGTGGATAACTCCAGGATGATCAATGAATCACGAGAAGTAAATCTAACTGTGGTATCTCAGCGCTTCATGAAGGAGCCATTCAACACAGGTTACACCACCCTGTTGGGCTGCATTGTAACCCTTGTGCTGATACTCATGTATCTGTATTTAACCCCATGTCACTGTAGTTGCTGTAAACCCCCTCCTCCCTCTCCAGCCATCTCAACTTTCGGGGAAGACAGATGCACACTGGCCTCTATTTTTGCAGCTCCGTCACCTGAAAATCGACTGAGAGGCAAGTTTCAGTCTGACAGGCATGTAGTCTTTCTTGAGCCACTCATGGAGGATAAAAACGGCCAAACGAAAGCAGCATTTGTTGTTGAACATCCCATAATTCAATGGGACACAGAAAACGTGACCATTTTCAAAGATAGAAATGATTCAGAGTAGCAAACCTGTGACTTTAAAATCCTGCATGATTAAAAGAATAGTTCACCTCCAAAAAAATGAAAATTCTGATATTATTTACTCAACTTCATGTTGTTTCAAATATGTATGACTTTCTTTGTTTCATGGAACACAAAAGGAAATGTTAGGCAGAATGTTAGGGAATGACTGCCTTAGTCGCCTTTCACTTTAATAGAGCGCAACAGTGCCCATCCACTTTTTCAGCCATTCTGGTTCCGGAAGTATTTTTCCCATTTATTGTTTTCATGGGGTTTTCAGAAAGTACTTCATAAAAGAATTCTAAGCCATGAACCAAACCAACCTGCTCCGAAGTCATATAATTGAAAACTCTGTATAAGTTGTTTGGGAGTGTAGGCAGACTGATTCAATTGCCTCATTTGCAGTGCATCATGGAAGTGGGCGGTCGCTGCTGTGCTCTTTTACCAAGGTTTGTTTGCCGCAATTCTGTGATTAGTGGATTTTCCCCCTCAGGATCGTGGATTTATAAGTTATTGTTTATAATGAATACCCCAATGGAAAAGAATCAATGGGTATTTTTAATTCTGGAACTAGGCTATTGTTCTCTATTTTGTAGAAGAAGAAAAAATGTAATGAAAGTGAATGGTGACTGAGGCAAACATTCTGCCTAACATCTCCTTTGGGTTCTACATTTAAAATAATAATAATACGGGTTTGGAACATGAGGGTGAATAAATAATATGCATTTTTGGGTGAAATATCCCTCTATGCCTGATTGAACCATGGGGAGCAACTCCACAAATTAATCTGTAATAATTCCCTTATAAATTATTATTTTAATCCTCAAAATAAGAAAGTGTCTCCTGTCTCACAATACCTGGCAGTATGAATCCGTTTGCTTACACTGATGGTACGTGTTCGGGTAGGACTGCATTGCTAATAAAGCATTGAAAGCCCACAGAGGCTGGATTATAATTTCTAAGGCCCCAAGCAAAATTCAGATTTGAGGCTCTTCATGCTAGGTTGTTTCAGAAGGATAAACTCCCTTTGAAGGCGGTCAAAAACATTTAGGTGATCAGTCCATGCACACATACCCAAGACACAGTATGATACTAAAAGATGTTGATTTAAGGAAAGAGGACATGTCAGTCTGTCTTGATCTAAATCCTCAACAGAAGGCCTTCTAGATCAATCTAAGAGTTAGGCTTAATCTCTGCATTTGAGTCATTACCATCTAATCCTTGTCAAGAAAACTCTCAATGTTAGTAAAAAATTATGGAGAAGTTCGTTCAGAAACCATGACAGTATGCAATAAATAAATGTTCTTCTTGCTCACATAGCAGTCGCACAGTTTTATTAAATTGTATAAATCCACAACTCAAAGGAGTGAGATGATAAATGGACAAGAAAAACCAAGAATAATGTAGTGATGTCTGTTTATGTGTGATATAATTCATCTTCACCACTTTGCATTAAGCAAAATGCTCTTTCATTAGAGGAATGTGCTATGGGAGAAGATTAAACACCCCTGCCAGAATTTTCCCTCCCACACCATTCACAATATTCACTAAAAGCAAAATATGAAAATGAAAGAACACAGAGGCAAAGGTACAATCCATGCAGCCTGTTTCCAGATGTGATCAGATTTATCTGCAGCAACCCACTTTCTCATTCGTAATACGATGACACGTGTATTCTGGCTGACTGTCAGCTATAAGCCCTGACACAAGCATTGTTTCTACAAAGAATAATCAGATCAGTTTTAAGAACTGAAAAAGCATTCCTAGATATAAGAGTGAACAATCATCAGAGAGCGCATTTACATGCACGCGTTCATAGACAGATTATGATGAATAAGCAGACATGTGGTCATATAAACACCTTAAATAATTTTCCTTTTATGGGGGTAAGGTCATAAATGGTTTAAGCATAAAAAAGATTGGCACACGTTGATTTTTGCTCTGCACAAAAACATCTCCAAGTGTTGTGCGCATGCCCGTTTTAATGTTAAAATCATAGAATAATTCAATTATTTCAGATCTCATCTTTTTATCAAACTAATCTGTTGATGTGGTTAACATCAAATCTTCCTGCCCTTGCAAAAGGGAGGAAAAAACGGAATAGTTGTGTACATAAATAATCAGCTCCTCAATCATGATGATATGTGCTTGCAACAGCAACTTACAGTTGAAGTCAGAAGTTTACATACACGTTAGCCAAATACATTTAAACTCAGTTTTTCACAAGTCCTGACATTTAATCGTAGAAAACTTTCCCTGTCTTAGGTTAGTTAGGATCACTACTTTATTTTAAGAATGTGAAATGTCAGAATAATAGTAAAGAGAATTATTTCAGCTTTTATTACTTTCATCACATTCCCAGTGGGTAAGAAGTTTACATGCACTTTGATAGTATTTGGTAGCATTGCCTTTAAATTGTTTAACTTGGGTCAAATGTTTTGGGTAGCCTTCCACAAGCTTCTCACAATAAATTGCTGGAATTTTGGCCCATTCCTCCAGACAGAACTTGTGTAACGGAGTCAGGTTTGTAGGCCTCCTTGCTCGCACACGCTTTTTCAGTTCTGCCCACAAATTTTCTATCGGATTGAGGTCAGGGCTTTGTGATAGCCACTCCAATATACCTTGACTTTTTTGTCCTTAATCCATGTTGCCACAACTTTGGAGGTATGCTTGGGGTCATTCTCCATTTGGAAGACCTATTTGCGACCGAGCTTTGACTTTCTGGCTGAAGTCTTGAGATGTTGCTTCAATATATCCACATAATTTTCCATCCTCATGATGCCATCTATTTTGTGAAGTGCACCAGTCCCTCCTGCAGCAAAGCACCCCCAAAGCATGATGCTGCCGCCCCCATGCTTCCCGGTTGGGATGGTGTTCTTCGGCTTGCAAGCCTCACCCTTTTTCCTCCAAACATAACGATGGTCATTATGGCCAAACAGTTACATTTTTGTTTCATCAGACCAGAGGACATTTCTCCAAAAAGTAAGATCTTTGTCCCCATGTACACTTGCAAGCTGTAGTCTGGCTTTTTTATGGCAGTTTTGGTGCAGTGGCTTCTTCCTTGCAGAGCAGCCTTTCAGATTTTGTCGATATAGGACTTGTTTTACTGTGGATATAGATACTTGTCTACCTGTTTCCTCCAGCATCTTCACAAGGTCCTTTGCTGTTGTTCTGGGATTGATTTGCACTTTTGGCACCAAATTACGTTCATCTCTAGGAGACAGAATGC
Organism: Myxocyprinus asiaticus; assembly: GCF_019703515.2. Classification (NCBI taxonomy): domain Eukaryota; kingdom Metazoa; phylum Chordata; class Actinopteri; order Cypriniformes; family Catostomidae; genus Myxocyprinus; species Myxocyprinus asiaticus. Next base: position 27,096,353 of record NC_059372.1, on the reverse strand, counting down.
GTCTCCTTCCTGAGCGGTATGATGGCTGCATGGTCCCATGGTGTTTATACTTGCGTAATATTGTTTGTACAGATGAACATGGTACCTTCAGGCATTTGGAAATTGCTCCCAAGGATTAACCAGACTTGTGGCAGTCCACAATTTATTTGGAGGTCTTGGCTGATTTCTTTTGATTTTCTCATGATGTCAAGCAAAGAGGCACTGAGTTTGAAGGTAGACCTTAAAATACATCTACAGGTACACCTCCAATTGACTCCAATTAGCATATTAGAAGCTAATTGGCTAATTGCCTAAAGGCTTAACATCATTTTATGGAATTTTCCAAGCTGTTTAAAGGTACAGTTAACTTAGTGTATGTAAACTTCTGACCCACTGGAATTGTGATATAGTCAATTAAAAGTGAAACAATCTGTCTGTATACAACTGCTGGAAAAATTACTTGTGTCATGCACAAAGTAGATGTCCTAAACGACTTGCCAAAACTATAGTTTGCTAATATGAAATCTGTGGAGTGGTTAAAAAAATTAGTTTTAATGACTTCATTCTAAGCAGGGCTCCAGACTGCGACTAAAATGGTGGCAAATGCGACCAAAAATAAAGGATTGTGACAATAATTTAAAATCTAGTCGCCACTGGTGACAGTTGGGTTGTGTGCGTTCATATGCAGATTCGTCAGATATAATCTTGTGAGTTACTGAATACACCTTTATAGAACGCACCAGCGTGCCTCGAGCCGCTTTTCACCCGTTCTGTTTCTGACGAGCTCCCTGCACTGCACGCAACAACAAACTCAATGCGAGAGAGTCGTGAACAAATGACTCTTTTGAACCGGATCTTTTTCATGAATCACCCAAAAAGAACTGTGGGTTTGAACTCAGGAGCTCAGGTTAGCAGTTTGAATCAGAGACACTTTTTCAGTGAATCAGGCGTCAGTGAACTCACAACTGGGAATGCAGACATTTCAAAATAGTAGTAATGTGTATTTCGGGCTTCTTTATAATTAAAAGTCCTGTATTGTGTACCACTTTATTTTCTTCTGGTAATTATTGATTGGGATTGGAGCAGCACAATAAACTGCATCTGGGATTTCATTCAATTTGCACTCTTGTAGTCTCTGTTTATGGGCCATCCAGTAACCATAAAGAAAGACTAAGGCAATATTTTAAAACAATTTAAATAAATAAATATATATTTATATATGAGATCCAGCTTTAGACACTTAGGACAATTGAGGGACTTGTACACTCTATTACACAAGGTGCACACATTCATTGATGCTCAAGAAGACAACACACTACTATATGCATACAATACTTTATGTAAATATCTGTAATGTAGATTCTAAAGAGCAGTACTAAATAAAAAAATATTTTATTTGTATAAATTATGAAAGGGGTGTGAACATTTGAGACAAAAGTTAATGCAAACTTATCTTCTCAACAATATATTCTGTATATTAAACCTCTGATTAATGGGTTATCAGCTGTCTTCCTTTTCTTTGGCTTTCTATCTTGTTTCTGAACAGCAATCTAAATCAAGCAATTCTGTGATTTGGCGACTAAAAACAGCCATTTGGCTCCTTAATGTTTCAGTTTAGGAGCCAATGGCTCCAAAGTAATTTTTTTAGTCTGGAGCCCTGCTAAGTGTATGTACACGTCTGGCTTCAACCGTAACTACATGTAATATTAGAGTTATATAGCAATGACTGCTTTGTTATGGCTTTGCCTCTGTTTTGTGTGTAATGCCAGGACTGTTTTGAGAGATAATTATCAAATGAGAGATGAGATCATGGAAGGTCAGGTTTTAGCTGATTACTCTTTAGGGCAAACTAGGTACTATAACAATTTTCTGCCTTTTTTGTAATCCTTTAAGCTTTCTTTTCCTGCTGTAGAGAACAAAGCACAGATGGAGAGTGATTTGGTCTTATCTTTTGTTCTGCCTCTCCTATATTCAACTCGGGTGGTGATAAATGAAGAATGGAAGTGTGTGGAGAATACAAATTGGTCCCCTAAATTGAGAATGATTGTGCCAAGTCTGTGTAATACAGATTTCCAAACCATCCAAAAACATTTTGTACCTCAAAACTATGAATCCACTAACAGCCATAGTAAATGACACACCTATAGTACATTAACAAAACTAATAAAGAGAATCTACTGTTGCAATTTGTCTGGAAGGCAATAAATTCCTATACAGGATGAATATGCTTACAAATTAATATGCTGTACTGCCACATCTATTATGCTAATTTAGTAAATCTTACAAGCACTTATATGCAAATTTAGCCCCTATAGCAAAAACATCTGCTGTTCCTGAGATAATGTATAAACAGATGGATATTTATGAGGTATGATATACAGCATACTTTTCAGTGCATTAGATGAACAGTTTGCTTCTAAACTGCAAATCCAGTATGCCCAATCATTTTCAAGCATGCTTTTAACATTGCAGTTCTCACAGCTAATTTTGGAATTAACAGCATTGTTTTTCTGTAAACACAGAAGTTGAAGTGACATTTCGAGATGTCCACGCCCGCAAAAAATACTAGGCATTATTTTCAGAGGCATATTTTTTTTGTGGTGAATAACAACATTTTTCAAATGCTCTGAGGTTTCATTTTCTACAGAACTTAAGCTAAACTTATTCATGTTGTTCATGCACAAAGGCAGTAATGAATCAGTTATTTTGAAATCAAGATGCATATTCTTGCCGTAGTTATATATTAAAACAATAATTTGTTCCTTCTTTGACAAGACAAGATACATAAACCCTTCAGAAATTTTCTGTGATGCACAACGGGAATCAATGAGCATATGACTCCCTCTGCTGGCTTGTATAACCATTAGGTCAAATGTTGTCAGGTGCCCATAAAACAACTTTGGCATTGATTCACCACATTGCAACAGAAAATCTGTAACAACTATTATATAATCATCATAAATAACTATGTACACATACAAAGAGTTCACATGTTCACATGAGTAAATACTGAACACAATATCACAATGTTTGATACAACCTTGTTTTAATAGAACATTTGTACAACCAAGAATGTAAAAAACAAAAACAGCTAAAATGAAGAATGACTCACTTTTTTCTTTAAAAAAATATTGTCTGCATTTTGCTCCTTGTTCACAAACCGTTTTGAAAATCCAAACAAAAAGTATTGACAAAAATGAAACATTGAAAGGCAATTACATTTCTTGGCAATATAAATATAGTGGTATGAACAAGGTTTTTAAACATTTTAGGAAGAGCATTATTGAAAACAGTGAAACTCTGGCCACTGTCTGAGTCACAAATCTCATTCATACAAAACCAGATTTCTTTTTCTTTTTTTTTTTTTTTTTTTTTTTTTACACTTCATGACATTATGATTTGATGTGCTCTTACAGTTAAATATGTACATTCCTAATGCCAGTAGTCTATAAGGGAGGCCATGGCATCCTAATGGCATTCAGTTGTAGCTGTAGTCTGAATAGCAGTCTGGGCGTCCACCCCCTCCCCTCCCAGGGGGATAGCCCCAATTACAGGACGGGCCTCCTCTGATTTGACCCCAACCTGGTCTAGATCTCATGGGAACTGGCGGTACCCCTCTACCCCTGAAGCCACCACGCATCATATCAGCAGGTCCTGACATGCCCCCTCTGGGATGGTACGTGCTTTTGTTGCTGTGTGACCCACCTCTGCACATGGTCCCCCGTGAAGCTCCAGGGATGGGCAGGAGTCCTCTACTAATGGTGCCGCCCCTGGTGGGTGGGACCTGACTGCCTCCCTGATTCTCTGAGGAAGAGTTCACTGAAGTTCTGCTGCCTTTATCACCACCGCCCTCCTGCAGTACAGGTCCAACCGTAGAAGTGGCTGGAGCAGGGGTGCCTTCTTCCTCTTGACTTTTATAGGTTCTGCTCTCACTGGCCCCTAGCACACCTGCGGCCTCAGTTTGGGTAATAGGGAGAGCACTGAATCCTCCCCCGCTCTGTCCAGCAGCGTAACTGTGCTGGGCTCCCGGTGTCGGTCCCCAATTATAGAGAGGTGGAACAGGAGGAATAGGAGTGAGGGCTGGAAAGAGAGTAGCATCTGGGAAGGAAGGAAAAGTGGTGTGAAGAGAGGAAGAGGAAGATGAGGAAGCATTCTCTAAATCTTTCTGAGCATCCAGAGAGCCAGCAAGTCCCAGCTTATTTGCAATGCTTTCTGTTGCTGCCCCAGTCATTCCCATACTGTCAGGGGGCCGAAGAGAGGAGGCTGATTCTGCAGTCAGAGTCACCTCCACTAAGCTTACAGGTGGCTGAGGTAGGGGCAGGGAGGGTGGCTGGGCGATGGGCAAATTAGAGGTGTTTGTGGTGGGTTGGGTGGCAGTTTGACTGTACTCTGAACCTTTGGAGGGCACCCTGACAGGGGACGAATACGCCGAGGACATGTGGTATGCAGGTGATCCAGAGTAAGGGCTCCACTGTGCTGAGCCGGGACACAGGTAGCTCTGGTGGGGATTCACCCCAAAACTGGCCAGGGTGTCTTCCACTTCAGGCTGAGTTGTACCCTCCTGAGTGGCAGCTTTATATTGAGCGATGGCAGATTTGAGAGCCGTGTAATTGGACACACAAGAGCCCTGGGTAGAGTAGCTGGAAGGGTTTAGTGGAGGATCCATAATGGGGTCCAAAGAGGGCTGGTCAGGGAGAGGAGGACGAAACACATCTGTATGAGGCAGAGGGGGCAGAGGGGTCTGCTGTTCTTCCAGATTATTTTCGGTTTGAATGGTAGGCTCTTCGATAACCAGCATGTCATCTTCAGAGTCTATGGACATGTCCTCCTCATCTACCACTGCATCAGGCTCCACTGAGTGGTGAAAGAGAAGACAATTAACATGGCTTTAAACATCACCAATTCTGTGAGCATAAACAAAGTTTATGATTTCTGAATGAGCAGAGATTGCAAAATTAGGCAACCACTGAATTTCTGTTAACTGTCAAGATATTTAGGCTTTACCTGGAGCAGGTAGGACATCCACTACTTCTTCCGGAATGGTGATCAAACTCTGGAAGTTGTTCATGATTTCATTCATACATGCCACGATGACTCCACTACCAGAGAACTGTGAGAATGTCTCATCATGCCTTTCTGTATATAAACCAAAGTGATCACACCAACAATGTCATATAATAAGAAGGAAAAAAACACAAACAAATTTGAAACACTACCATTCATATATACCACTGAAATCCAATCTTCAACTAGACCTGTTGTGCGTACCTGTAAGGAATATGATGTGTCGGAGCGGTGTGTGTTGAGCTTGTAACTTCACCAGACAGTCCAAATCAGGAGCCTGCTTAGATGGAGTGTCACACTCGTGGTAAGGTAGAAACTCCACCAAGTGTTTCTTCTGATAGGCTGTCAGCAGGTTTAACAGATCCAGGGCCTCTGTGTTTAACCTGTGAAAGTGAAGTGGCCGATAATGTGAGACATTGAAGACTAAGGTCTGTCAGGATTAGCTGTACAGTCTCAAACCGTATCTAACCTGCTGAGCTCTTTAAGCTTCTTTTGAGTCTTACAGTGCACCTTCCACTTCCAGGGTGAGCCCTGTTCCTCCAGAAACTGAAGAAATGCCTGTAGCTTTTCTGCAAAGACAATTCAATTGTGAGGTTTATGAGAAAATGGTATGCCAATTTGCATTAATTGAACTGAATTTAAGCTGAAAAATTGCAATTAAACAGTTTCAAAAGAAAAAAATAATTAAATTTCTACCATCACGGCATTAATTATAGCTGATGGTACAGGTGTTTTTGCAATCCCACCGCATTTTTGGAAGCTCTTACCTAGTGTTATATTAACAGGGTTGAGAATGAGCTCATCTGACACAATGAGACCTCCTGACACAAAAAGCTCATTGTAAGTGCGATTTTTCACATCGTCCAGACTGTCCACGCCAGCAAAGTAAACAGTGGACAACTTCTTTAGAGACACCAGTGCTGGGATCTAATTGAGGTATGGAGGGAAAAAAATATTAAAGTTGATGCATCTCATTTTGAATACAACTGTAACTTGAAGTTATCTTGAGATGTTACCTTATGTACATGAGCAGCAATATCCTCATTCTGAATGATGATCATGAACTTTTGCTGGCTTTTATTCACCAGGTAGGTCTGTGGGTTGCAATCAATGTTGCCAAGACTTCTTAAATACTCCTGCGAAACAAGGAAGGAATAACAGGTTATGTGTGTTTCAAAACAAAGGTCAATATGCAAGTCCAAAATGAATATTCTGACAAATTATATACTTAGCATTAGACCTTGATCTCATTGCAGAGTTCACTCTCCTCATCTCCTCTCTGAATGTAGAACTTTACTGCATTCTTCTGCATGATCTCCACCAGTGTGCACAACACATCCGGCTTGATCTGGCCGATAATGTTGCCACCCACAGTGCTTGAGGTTCCTGCAAGGATAGGATCTGAGGGCATCTCCAATACTGAAGGGATTGGAGGATGACTGCCACTTCCGGTTGATGGAGAGCACATGGGACTTTCAACAACATTTGTACCCTTGGGGTCATTTGACTTTCCTCCTGAAAATAGGTGGACCCCTTTGACAGTGCCAAGGTGAGGCTTGCCTGAAGAGGCTGGTTTAAGGGTAGGTACAGGGGCTTGTGGCTTGCTAATTGAAGCTTGAGACTTAGGCACTGGAGATGATGTTTTAGTGTGACAAGGAGCTGGAGAGGGCAGGGTAGTTTGGGCAGGAGCCAGCTTGGCAGAAGATGGCAGGACAGAAGGCAAGGGAGCAGCGGGCACTGGGGCAACAGCAGCTGGTGACGTAATGGTCGCTGCTTCCAAAGACACACTGGGAGCACGAATCAATCGGTTCATCTTCTCGCAGAGTGTGCTGATGTACCCCTGCACTGGCGGCGAGGAAACATATTTTGAGACAAAAGGAGAGAAGGCCGGGCACGTTCGATTGGCCTGCTCCTCATGTCGAGGCAAAGGAGGTTGGGAGATGTACATTATATGTTGGGCCTCCATCAGTTCATGGATCCCTGTGCAGAGGTTCTGGAACTCACTGTCGAGGATGGCCTCTACTGCTCTCCCTGTGGTCTTTGCCTGCTTCTCCACTCCACTCATACATGCCTCACCAACACCCTCTAAAGATAAAACCAGAAAGTGTTACCATACTAATCTTTAAATGACCCCTTCTTTTGTTACTTTTTTTCTGTTATTTCTTTATGCCTATTGGTCATGGGCTCATATGGGGTCATATTCTGCATATACCTCTTATTTGTGCCCCTGCTTTATCACATTTCTTTAAAGCTGATTTTGATATTAGGACCTCTTTGTCTTATAAGAATGCAAGTGAGTAAGAACCTGAGGTGGATGTTCTCCAGTGAGGGTGGCTCTGATGTGAGGTTTCGGCTAGATGGGAGGGCTGCTGTTCCATACTGGAGGAGGGACTGTAAACATCCATACTGCTCCTACTGCAAACCATCTGCTCCTATAAACACAAGCTAGAGGTTAACAAAAACAATTTCAAAGGTGAAAGCTTCAAGAATCAAGATATGTCCAAGAGGACAGAATGAGTGTGGTGTTAGATATTACGAGGCACAGTACAAACCTCTAAGTAATCCTGGTTAACATGCTCCGCATCAGCACGCCTGCTCCGCAGGTCAAGGTCACAGTGAGCAACTGAGTCGGTGGGGTCATGACTCTGGTTGATCTCCAAGCTGTCTGGGAGCAAAGGTTGACTACTTGCAGAGGACTGGGCCATCCTGTTAAGTGTGCTTAGGAAGAGTTTGAGCAACGTATGCGTATCTCGGAGAGTGGCACTCGGAGTCACGCGCTCCCGCAGGTCTGTATCACACAGGCCCATGCTGTCCATCATCACTAACAGAAAGAGAAACCAGCTGTCAACAAGGAGCTCATCTATCTGAGGAACTGCAGTCATACAGATGGGGGAGTATCAATCACATACTATTGAGCTGGAGCTTCTTCATGGCACACTACACCTCTCTCTCAGATGTGTGTCAAATAGGCACTTCACATGGGCCTGAATAATACTGGGAAACTAAGTAATATTCTCACATTTGTTTACACATCAACTTAAGGGGTAATCATATTAGAGGTCAGATCAAAGTTCATTTTTATGCAGGTCTAAAGATAAAGTTTTACTGAAGTTACCCCAAATGTAAAAAAAAAAAAAAAAAAAAAAAAAAATCTAAGACCTTGGTTTTCTTTTAAGTTTTGGAAAAAAGTAAAACTGTTGCACTGATTTTCTTACAGAGAAAAACATTTTATTTCCCTACATAACATTTTTGCTTCTTAATAATATAAAAATAAAGAAGTTTCTTTTTCATGATATCCCTGTTGTAAAAACAGATAAAACCAGCATGGGATAGTTTGCTGGTCTGGTTGGCTAGTTTTAGAGGGGATTTGGGCACATGTTATCTGGCCAGGCTGGAAGACCAGCTAGACCAGCTGTAGTGCAGCTTGGCCAGGCTGGGAGAACAGCTTAATCCAGCAAACCAGCCCAGGCTAGTTAAAAAAAAAATAAAAAATTCAGTATGTATATCACGCAAGCACCATCCTGTAAATTTTTTTACACAGTGCATTCAGCACAGACTCACCTCTTCCTGGCTCTCCGTTCAGCAGATCCGTCCTCAGGTACTTGCTCATGCCTCCAGCACCTTCCCTCTCTAGCTTCCTTTTCAGACTGGCGGGGTCCCAGTCCTCATCTCTCTCCGGCCCACTCCCCTCATCCTTCCCTATAGTCCTCTTGTGTAACTGTATCAACTTCAGCAATTTCTCCATCTTGTCTTTGTCATACTCCCCCTGTGGCCTCTGAGCACCACCATTAGACTGAGAAATCCCAAGTCCACTGCTGCTCGATGCCTGTCTGTCTGACCCTCCCCAGTCTGAAACAGGACTGTACTCTTCTGCACCTGCTGGAGGAGACACTGCCCCCTGTCTGCTGTCCATCAGGTCCTGCTGCAGTGCCTCCACAGGCAGCTGAAACTGTCCCGGCCCATATATGTAAGAGTTGAGTGCCAAGTCTATATTCTTGGGTCGAGGTGCTGGGTGTAGGTTGGTCCGGTCATCTAAACTGTGCCGATACTCCCCCACCTGAAAGGGCTGTATAGCACCTTGCTCCTGCTGACATAGATAGTCCAGTGCCTGACGTTTTAGCCCGGCAGCAAGCTCTTTGGGTGGATTGGAACGCAGCTTGAAGAGGCCGTGGTGCAGGGCGGGTACAAAATTATCTATTTGGTGGCTGATTGGGTCTTTAGGCTCTAGTGGAACCAGTGGGTCATCATCTACTCCAAAGCTCTTAGCAACTTAAAAATAATAAAAGAAAACAATTGAAGGAGGTAAATAGATGCAGTCAGTGATGGATAAACACCCAAATTCAAATAAACATAAAAAATTAAAAATATTCCGCAATACAAGTGACACTCACCCAACCTCGAGACGATTCTCTGCTCTTGAAAGACAAAAAGTGCCTGTAAACCCCTGTCATATCTGCCTCGCCTCTCTTCAAAAAAACAAAGAGACAGGCTGCATTATTCCATGCTAGAGCGGTCAATAGGGCTGAGAAACCAAATTAATTTTTTTATCTTAAATACTGCCAAAATTTAAATTAAATTCCAATTTAAGTCACCAGATTAAAATTGACATTTGTTTCCTTAGTCAGGGTTGCTGCACAGTTTTTAAAATCAAATTAAAGATTAAGACCTTTTAAATTATAATTTAAAATGAATACTGTATCCCCATATCTAAACAAACTTACTAAAATCACAATGTAAATTTAAAAAAAATACATGTATACATATTTTCCACATATATATCACATTAAAACTGGTTTATGTACCATTATATAAATAAATACAAATTTGAGGTCTACCAATATTGGATTTTGCTGATACGATAATGTGTTGGAAAAAAGGCAATTCATCTGCCAATAGTTTTTAAAATTGGTAGCCTATATTAAATGTTCTCTAAATGGTCTGTGATGGGGAGGGCCAGACAGAGTCCAAATTGGATTAAATTCCACATGTAGTTTATGGTGCAACCAAAATACCATTAACCAGGGGAAAAAAGATATATATTTGACTCATAGCACAAAACTTTTAACTTTAAAGGCTGAAATACAACGGGGACTCTTATTTTAAAATGCAAGTGTTTCCCTTTTTCCAGCTGCTCATTCAAACAGATAAGGGAAATAAAATGTGCACTCCTGCAAAAATCTACAACGTATTACAATATAAACAATTAAAAGTAAACATTGTCATATTTCAACAACACTATATCATCATCATCATCAACAGTTGATCATTAGTAATCGCTCATCATAAATTTCCGCTATGCCCTAATGATTGCAAACTGCTCTGCACAGCTGGAAACACCCGTGCGTGCTTGGAGAAAATACAGTGCCACGTTTTCACTTTGAAGGATGCAGCGCATGCATTTATTTAATTAAATCGTATTCTTATTGAAGTTTGAAAATTACATTAGGTCATATCATGATTCCTGTCTTCCTTGGCATAAAAACACACAAAAAACAAAGATTTAGCTTGTTCACATTCTCAAACATTAAGTAAAAAGTAAAACGAGGTGGAAAAAAGCTTCAACAGATAACTCTATGTTAATATGGTGTTGCACAAGTGCCACAGTACTACCCCAGACTCAAGCTTCATTATAACGGTGATACCACAGTGTTTTCTATTCATTACAGTTGTATGTACGGTAGCAATGTTCCCGGATAGTGGTAATCTGTTTAACTCAGTGGTGAAATGGCTCAGACTCTGAGCCCAGGGGCTGTTTAAACTGACAGAGCACAACAGAATGTAATAGAACGTGAGGTTCTCTAAATTAAACTCCTTTCCTGACAAGCCGTTTAAAACCTTATTGCTTATTCCGAGAAACGCTGATAAGAGAGCAAGACACAATGGCCAAAGACCTCCACCTAAGGGGTTGTTCAAACTTCTTTTCTTTTTGTATGTAAACATGCGCTACATGGATGTCTTTGACTGATTTGCCGCGTTTTAGATGTCGTGTCACGTTAAAAAGAACTTCAACCTTTAAAAATGCATCTCGAGACACCTGCGTTCTGTTACAATATCTGTTTCGCTGCATCTAGCCTTTTATGGTGTAACAATGCGATTGGTCTGAAGTCAGTCAGTGCTTGGCACACATCCAAAATTCTACAGTTTTAGCATTCAAATGTGCATTTTTATCTAAAATTCAACAAATATTCAAAATTTTATTTGACAGCCTTATTCCATGCCCTGCCCATATTTTCAATGCTGATGAACGAGGTCAAAGGTTGTCATGTGTTGACCTACCTTTGGTAGTGTGCAACTGAGAGGACGAAAGGAGGAAGAGAAATCCTTTGTCTACCAATGGCTTCACCAGAACCTACAGTCAAAAGAGTTTAATTATAGCATAACTTTAATAAAAGCACATCCCCAGTATAACTTCTACATATCAGCTGACTGACACAGATTTCATCAACAGACTGAAGAAATAGTACAGAGGGAAGATGGTGGGCGGGGACTTCACCCTGCAATAGTGGGGCTGCAGAGAGTCATCCAATCAAAGTGTACTAGAAGTGGGTTGTGAATGAGCTCACCATTCTCTCTCTCTCAAGACGCTGCAGCAGTCCCGAGAGACTGTCTTCCTGTTTACTCTTCCCATTGACCTCATACAGGCTGCAGTACATGCCACACTTCAATGCTGCAACACAACACAACACATACTCAGCCTCCAAACAATGCAACTGAATACCTGCACAATAAAACATGCATTGTAGTGGAATAGAATATCATCCATGTTCAGGTAGAGAATGACTTTCACTTGTGTGCTAGAAAGTTTTGCTATCTCTTGGATTAAAAAAACATCACTAGTGTTATTATAATGAATGAAAGCAAAAATATTTCCTTTAACGGAAAATATAAACAAATAAATAAATAACAACATAATTGGAAAAACTGAAAGTAAACCAAAAATCATTTCCATGACTCCAAAACTAACAACAATAAAAATGACCACGAATGACCTTCACAACCTGCCTTCATTAAAAATGAAAATGCCACTAGAAAGTGATGCAGACCTGAGAAATGTAACAGTGTTAAATATATTTATTTAAATTACATCTGTTAACATATAAACATTGGGCAGTCCGAAAATAGAAACAAAATTAAAAATATAAAAAAATTCATTCATTCATTTATTCATTCATTAAACTAACAGTAATAGAATGAAAGCAAAACAAAACAAAATTCAAAGAACAAAAAATATAGAAATAAGAACTCAAAACTATCATAACCCTGGGAACCACTGGTACTTCACCTACCCTCGCGTGATCCACTGTACGTGTCCCAGGATAGCAGAGAAGATGGGATCTTTCTCTTTACTTGATCGAGATGCATTGCCATATTGATGTCAAGCTTGTCTGGGCTAAAAATTGTGTAAGAAACAAATACAGCAATTTAAACCAGTGAGAAGATCTGAAAGGACAAAACTAAGCTCAGTAGCCTTAGCAGAAAAGAAGAGACTTACAGTTTAAGGGGAATGAGAGGGAGACTTGTAGACCGAATGCACACTTGATAGACCTCCTCTCCCTTATTCACCAGCGAGCCACTCCAAACTGTATATCTCCGTCGAACTAAAACATCAAAAGCAAAAGAAAGAGCTCCGGTTCTCTGTTATGCTGCAAGTGACTACATAACTGAATATCTAATAATTTTATCACACTGTTATTATAAAGAGAAATACATACAAAACTTACCCCTCTGCCCTTCATGCACAGTGCTGTTTAATCTACTAAAAGAGAAAAGAAACCTTTTAAGATCTACACAAACCAACAGATAAAGTAACAAAGTAAATATATAAATACATTTTTATGCACTTAATACATTTCTAAGCCAGTCTTAGGTGTTACCAGTTCATACCTGTGTGCAGCCGTAGCTGACTCTTTGCCTTTGTACTGAAAAGACACAACCGCGTATGGTAACACATGCCTGGGCCTTGACCTTAGTTCATCAAACGCAAATTCATAAAAGTATTGCTGTGAATAAGAAACAGAAGGATATGACGTGAGCAAACCGAATCTTTCAAAGCAAGTAATACAAAAAGAAAGTTCAAAATGAAAAATAACTCAAAAAAATGTGGGAATGGCACAGCTGTAAGGATGATTTGAAACAAACTAACCTGAGTGTGTTCAAAGGCCCTATAGGACAATAGTGAGGTCACTTTGCTGGCATTCTTGTACAGATGGCAGTCATATTTAGGGGCAGGTTCAAGATTACCCTTGGGCACATTCTCAAATATTGTCTTCACTTTACCCTGCAGAACAAGGAAAAAGGTCACATCGACTTGTTGAATTTATCCAAAACCAAAGCTTTACTGTAAGGCATACTGTCATTCAATATGCATTGGTTATTACAATCCATGAGTGAAGAACTTACCTTCATGACTTTAAATATTATTATCTCTCCAGCAGCACCAACTTCAAATGGATTCATTTGTAACAAGTCTGAGTATTTTGAGAGGTAAACCCCTAAAAATAGAAAAAGCAGCAGTTATTTATGAGAACTGTTACTAGAGGTAAAACTCCTCCAAAAAGGCCCTGGGGTAATCCCAAGACATTTGTTACCAATCCTTTGGAATGCAGAGTCCTGGAGAGTATGTTTGCTAGGATTAAATATTTGCGGATACGATTTAATTTCATCAGCTGAAGAGACCAAGTCACATTAGAAAGACACTTGAAGTGATAGGAATGAGTGTCTGGTTTTGTGAATACATAAAGTGTCTTCATTGTTTAAGATATACAGCCTTGGCTTCACTAAGGAGATCATGAACTCATCAACAACATGAACAGATTCAGATCTGTTGTAATACCACATCTCTGGGAGACCTGCCTCATATTACTGTGCCAAGAACAAAATGAACAGAATGTTATTTCCAAAACCTCAAACATGCTATGAAAACAGAAAGCAGCAGTAGGGGAGACCAATATTAAAAAAAAAAAAAAAAACCTGTACACAAACTTATTTATCTAAGCAACAATGCCCATCTGTAGGGAGTTGAGGTTCATTAACATTTATTTGGTCGACATCTAACAATACAAGAGAGTTGAGAGAAATTGTCTTTTTGGCCCCGACCATCTTAACTATGTCAAACCACAACCAAAAGTGACGAGACAGACCTAACAGAACTCAAATATTTACAGCCAAACAGATGTCTCTTAATGAAAGTAATGTTCTGGAGACAGAATACTTACCTTTAAGAGGACTTCCTAGATTGGTGACCCGCGAATGTCCCACAGAAAGACCCTTTTCACAGATCCATTGAACCTGGTAAAGGGGTTAAAACATTATTATTATATAATATACTAATACCTATTAATCAGACAACTGGCCTTCTATTCTAATTAAGTACTAGGTTTTTTGGCACAAGGTTTTTGTACAACTACTCCACTCACATTTCTATTTACATGTTATGGTGCTCATCTTGATAAATAATTAAATACAAAAAAGGTAAAGGTTGCATTGTCTGCCATTTAGACATCGAAATGTAGTGGAGAAATCTCTAACAGGGGTCAAAGTTTGCATTAGGTTGAAACTTTTTTTTTTTTTTTTTTTTAAACATTTAGGTTTTCAGAATATGCTGCTTACAAGGCACTTTCCTATTCAAAGTGTTGGCAATAGTCTGATCATTTCAATCCACGTAAATGTAGCGAATACATTTTTCCATTTCACTAGCCTAGATTAAGTGGCATAACACTATACAATAAGGTTGTATTAGCATAATTAGCATAACGTAGCAATGAACAATACATTTACAGCATTTATCAATCTTGGTTAATGTTTAATCATACATACACAAATAATTTTTTGTACTCTAAAAGTGTTAACATTAGTCAATGCACTGTGAACAAACAAAATGCTTGAGATAAATTAACATTAACCAAGATTAAAGAAATGCTGTGAAAAATCATTTTTAATTCATGATACCTATTGCACTAAATAATGTTACGAATAGAACCTTATTGTAAAGCGTTACCAATTAAGTCTGCAGGATATACAAATAACATAATAAAATAAGCTCACAAAACAAAGTTTAAATAGCAATACTCAGGTTAAAACTGTACCAGCAAGAGACCAAGTTTCTGGGGTGGTACACTATGCAAATAATCTCAAACCTTGTGCTGATAATCTCACCTTATTTCTCTCTGGCAGTAGAAAAGCATAGAATTCGGTGAGCTCTGCATCTACCCTACCATTCTGCTTCAGTTCCCTTTTCTTTTCGATGAACTAAAAGACACAAAAACAACATGACATTGCACTGAATCATTATTTGAACAACTGAAAACTGTCTCTACATGAACTCAGGACAAAGTCAATCATACAGTCTATAACAACTGAAAGAGTAAATGTTGCTCTCCAACTCTAATTAATGTTTGTCCACTTAAAAAAAAAAGTCCAATCACTACTCACCTCTTTCTCCAGGAGCTCATTGTGAATGAGACAAGCTTTGGTGTAAGTGAAAGTCCCACGTGATCCAGCATCCAGATAGAACGTGGAGAGAAGCTTCACAACTTCTTCAAACTCTCTGGAATCTGGAGACAAGTGCTGAAGGAGACCTGGAGGACAACACACATGAAGAAAAGGACAGAGTTCATTAGAAAACAAGAGGATGGAAATACAAAGGAACAAGATCAAAGCATACAAATATATCAATTGCAAAGTTTATAAATGTCTTTTGAGTTTTTTAATGGCATGACAGTGCCAACACACATCTTAAATTGCATGAGGAATGGACAACAGAAATGCACACCACATGTAAAGCAAAAATATGCCATATCAAACTGGCACAAGGTGATGTATGCTTTAGCCCAGTGCTTCATTTACAGGGTTCCCACCCATTTTGACCAATGGAATTCCATGACTTCTCCATGACCTTTCCTGGCATTTGTGAAACAATTTTCATTTGATTGAAAGTGATTCTCTAAAGACTCGCTGTGAGCCATTTTGTCCAATTTACTGACAAGAACTGACCAAAATGTATGACTTAACTAAAAAATTGAACATCACTATGGCTTGTGAGCAAGTTTTACTCTACACAAGAGCAATATCTACCTGATGAGATGTTTTTAAGGAACTGGCCTATTCTGGATTCAATACGGAGTGGAATACATTAATTAGTTAACGTATGGGCTCAAAGGACAGAATTTGTGGCATATTGTTGATTACCACTAAAAAATATTTTCTACCTGTCCCTCCTAAAAAATAAATATATATTTTACATATAATAGCAGCATAAATCAAGGCAAGGCCCTTATAATGGGAATTAATGGGGCCAACAGTGTGGCCATTACAATGGAAGTGAATGGGGCCAATTTTGCAGGGTTTAAAGGCAGAAATGTGAAGCTTATTATTTTACAAAAGCACTTGCATTCATTCTTCTTTTTACATTTTTGTATTATTTGTGCTGTAAAGTTGTTTAGGCCTAAATCATCATTTTTGGGGTCGTTTTAGGTTTTACGACATTACATCGTAATGGTAACGAAGTAGTAAAATTGGATATAACTTTACACAGTAAAGATTAGTAAGAAACTGAATCACACTAAAACCATGTTAACCATTTATTGTTTATGTCTCATGGCTATTCTTTTGAAACAGTCAGTATTTTGGCATTTATGGATTGGCCCCATTCACTTTCATTGTAGGTGCATCACTGTAAGCACATTTTTTTCTTTTTCTTTTTTCCATACAGAAAAGGAGGGACAAAAAAGAGATTTTTGTGGTAATCAAAATGATGCCACAAATGCTGCTGATTGAGCTTAATTTGAATTGAATCTGGAAAACTAGAAGAAAAAAAATCATATTCACTACAGACATTTTCCATGACTTGTAAATTATTATCAAGTTCCATGACTTTTCCAGGCCTGGAAATCAAAATGTTAAAATTTCCTGACATTTCCAGCCAGTGGGAACCCTGCGTGTAACATTTTAGTACATATGAGCTAGTACAGGCCTCAAACCTTTAACAATACACTCAAGTTTATGAGCAATTTTCATGGCCAATCAAGTTTAAAGAACGATTTTGACAAACTAACATAAGAACCAACAAGTACATAGCAAATAAAAACAAACCTCACCTGTCTAAATAGCTCAATGACAAAACATCTGTTTAAACCAATACAAAGGATTATTGTCCTAGATCCACCACACAAGATACCATAAGCATTTCCGCAAGCAAAAGTGAAAGCAGCCAGCCATGCGTAACTACTACAAACACCTCCTCACAAGTGCACCTGCTTCGTTTTCATTCAAATTCACTGTATTTCTCTCATAAAACAACGCGCTTAGGCCCAAACCTAATCGTATTAATTTAACTCGACTTTATGCTTGTAAATGAAAACAGTACACTATAGGGGAATGAATGCCAATGGGACACTAGATGTCGTGTGATTAAAACGTTCAAATGTCGTGCATTAAAGACTGAGGGGAGAAATACCGTGGCCAGCTAAATAACACTAGCGCCATTCATAGTCAGCGCTGGATGAGGAGGGGAAGACATGTGTCATGTGGTAGGAGATGTGGTGGCCCAGCGGCCCGGGGTAGCCAACTAGCTAGCAACGACACCGGCCTCCTAGAGGTTTACAACCATGGGACAAAAAAGCACATTCTCTCTCGTGCATAATTTGAGGTCCCACTGAAGGACAAACAAACCAGTTTCTCACGTGCTGCTCGAGTTGCATTTAACTTACCAGCAGCTCTGAGTGCAGTGCATTAGCTCAAAATCAATATACTAACAGCACTGAAAACCTCACCGACTAATCACGTGGTGCATTATATACGTACGGTGTTTAGTTTACCAACACCGGTATATTAATTTAATATCAGCCGCTAGATAACGCAGTTTTATCGAGCTTGCAGGCTGCACGCTCTATGAAACAGAAATAGTCCGTTTGGGCAATGGCAGACGCAGTAGTAATAGTAGTAAAGGGGACACACAACCTTTCCGCTCCTTGATCTTCCGCGGAATCTGAAAATTCCTCCTTGGCAGCTCCTCTGCCGACCTCGGCAGTGTCGAGGGCGAACCACTGCAGTTTTTCTGGTCCGACAGCCCAGCCCTCCGCCGCTCAGAAGCATCTTGTTCAGACATTTGCTCGTCTTCACATCCAGCTTGATCGCCATTTTGCTTCGATGTGGCCGTGGCTGACAACAATTGTTTCTTGCTCTCGCAATCCTCCACGGATAGGCCGCCGGTATTGGTGCTCTCCTTGTCGCTTTTTCTTTCCTGGCCGATATTGCAGGCCATTTTCTAAGACCAGCGATCACCTCGTAACGCAAGCGATGAAGTTGGTTTTCAGTGCCGCTTCACGGAGTAATTCTCCTTCTCAACCAGCCTCCGCCATAATGTCTGTGACGTATACCTTCCCCACCACTGCAAAACTCTGGCGTCACTCAGTTTACATTCACGCAGGGCAACGCTCCCCAGCGGTGCTACTGTGAACTGCACAGCGTCTAGACATCATTCACCGAGTACACCGGGAGCTTTGATCATTGGCCGCTGTCCAGCTCCAACAGTGGGCATTGTCCCTAACATTTACATGAGAGATAATTGCTGTTTCATAGCTGCAAAAATTGCATCGTCGAGCTGTCAGGCTTTGGGGAATGTCACTGATTTTGTTTGTCTTCAGACATTGTGGTCAACCATATAATCTCATGAATTTCAAGAGATATGATTGACATCCAGTCAAATGGCATGATTTTAAAACTTGAACTAAAATAATATAAAATCTATTACATAATTAGGTCTAAAATACTACAGTATATGTAGTATACTAAATTTAGTATATCTACTATTTGTACATGCCAAACTGCTATTTCTATAGCTAGACATTTAAAGGACATTGGGATCCAAAAGTCAGACCACATAGAACATCTGGAATTCATTCATTTAATCAGAATCAGAATGAGCTTTATTGCCAAGTGTGCTCACATACACAAGGATTTTTTATTTTTTATTATTTTTATTTTATTTTTGGTGATAGGAGAAACAAGTACACACAACATTACACTGAGACACAGAATATAAAACAAGGTAAGAGTATAAACAGACATACAAATAATAGGACATATAACAGTATGGCGTATGTACATGTGCAAGTGGTAATATATGTGCAAGGTAGGGTATGTACAGTTATTGAATTAAATATGTGAATTTATATATATACATGAGATATGTATTTACAGTACATTATTGCACTATGGGGGAGTCCTGAGGCAGTTTAACTGTTCATGAGGAAAATGACCTGAGGGTAAATATTTTTCTTGTGCCTGGATGTCCTGGCGCTCAGTACTCTGTAGTGCCGGCCAGAGGGCAACAGTTCAGAAAGGGAATGGTCAGGGTGTGTGGGGTCCAGATTGATTCTACCTGCACATTTCCTCAATTTGGAGACATACAGGTCTTGGAGGGTGGGCAGGGGGGCACCAATAATCCTCTCAGCAGTCCTGACTGTCCGTTGTAGTTTCCTTCTGTCTGATTTGGTGCGGGGGGATTTCTCCTGAAGTCCACTATCATTTCCACTGTTTTGAGTGTGTTCAGCTTAAGGTTGTTGTGACTTCACCAGACAGCCAGCTGATCAACCTCCCATCTGTATGCAGACTCGTCACCATTGCGGATGAGGCCAATGACCGTGGTGTCGTCTGCAATCTTCAGGAGCTTGACAGTGGGGTCTTTTGCAGTGCAGTCATTCGTGTACAGAGAGAAGAGCAGTAGAGAGAGAACGCATCCCTAAGGAGCACCAGTGCTAATAGTGAGGGTCCCGGATGTGAGTTTCCCCAGTCTCACTAGCAGCCTATCTGCCAAAAAGCTGGTGATCCATCGACAGATTGGGGTGGGCACGGAGAGCTGGGTCAGTTTGGTTGAGAGAATATCAGGCATGATGGTATTGAAGGCTGAACTGAAGTCCACAAATAGGATCCTTGCATAAGTCCCAGGTCTGTCAAGGTGTTGCAGGATATAATGCAGTCCCATATTGACAGCATCATCCACAGAACTGTTTTCTCGGTAAGCAAACTGAAGGGGGTCCAGCAGGGGTTCAGTGATGTCCTTCAGGTAGGCCAAAACCAGTCTTTCAAATGACTTCATGACCACAGATGTGAGAGAGACAGGTCTGTTGTCATTAATCTTGTGATTTTGGGGACCGGAAAGATGGTGGAGCATTTGAAGCAGCAGGGAAGTTCACACTGCTCCAGTGATCTATTGAAGATCTGTGTGATGATGGGGGCCAGTTGGTCAGCGCAGACAGGCAGGTGAAACACCATCTGGGCTTGAAACTTTCCTAGTCTTTTGTTTCCGAAAGACGTATATATGATGTCACAGTATCTGTGAGCTCGTCCAGGTCTGTGGCTGCAGCCTCAAAAACACTTCAAGCAGTATAGTCAAAACAGGCTTGTTGTTCCAGCTCTGCTTCATTGGTCCATCTCTTTACAGTCCTTACTACAGGCTTAGCAGATTTTAGTTTCTGCTTGTAGGTCAGGAGAAGATTAACCAGACAAAGAGTCCTAAAGCTGCATGTGGGACAGAGCGATATGCATCCTTTACAGTGGTGTAGCAGTGATCGAGTATATTTCTGTCTCTGGTGGGGCATGTGATGTGTTGTTTGTATTTTGGCAGTTCACAGGTGAGTTGAGCTTTATTAAAAATCTCCCAGAAAAATAAGTGAGTCTGGGTGTTGTTGCTCTGTGTCTGTGATGTGATCAGACAGCTGTTGCAACACTGCTTTCATTCACGCTTGTGGCGGGATATAAACACTGAATGAACCAGCAAAAGAATGAATGAGGAAAACTCCCGCGGTGAGTAAAAAGGCTTACAGTTGATGAAGAGCGCTTGTAAATTA
Source organism: Myxocyprinus asiaticus (assembly GCF_019703515.2). Lineage (NCBI taxonomy): Eukaryota > Metazoa > Chordata > Actinopteri > Cypriniformes > Catostomidae > Myxocyprinus > Myxocyprinus asiaticus. The sequence goes on along the minus strand of NC_059372.1, from coordinate 27,075,462 downwards.
GGACAGCACATCTTCAATGCTGTGACACCTGTACACCAACTTTAGTTGATGTAAAAACATGTTCCACCGCCTCTCGTGTTCCCCGTTGATTCTGCAACACTCTGAACAGCTGTTATTTTACTCGTTTTGCATTTTACTTAGCATGTGAGAAACAGGTTAAATCATTTTTTTTTATTTATTATGCAGTTTTTTAACAGGATTTTTTTTCAATAATCACAAGGTGCTGTTTAGTTTATAATGTATTCCCTGCGCCCTCTTGTGAACTTTATTTCACAAATTTATATTTATAATTACATTTATATTTACATTTTTGCATAGATTAATGCAGAGAACATTTTGTCAGAACCACTAGTAAATTATGTTACATTGTTTAATACCCTTATGTCCAGGTTTTGTAAATCACTAAAATAAGCATTTTTCTTCAGAATCGTGAGAGAATCGTGATCTTTATTCTAAGTAAAAAAATTGTGATTCTCAATTTATCCAGAATCGAGCAGCTCTTAACAGAATATTTTCTTCAAGAATCCTAACGCTGCTCTTTTCCATACAAAAACAGTTCATATTGACCACTGCTGTCAAGGTCCAAAGAGAAAAACAAATAATTATAAAAATACCATAAAAGTAGTCCATACAACACATAGCTGTTGTATGGCCCCAGAAAGTTTGGAATATAGTGCACTTGTCATTTGGACTACTGTTATGATGTCTTTATACTGAACCGTTAATAATGCTTTACAGTATTTGTCCTTTTTGAAGCTTGACATCTCCTGCTCACTATAAACTGTTATTGTATGGAATGGAGCTGCTTAAAATATCTATTTTTATGTTCCAAGAAAAAGAAAATCAGCATTTGGGTTTTGAACAACATAAGGGTGAGTAAATGAGTGAGTAAAAGTAAATTTTCCATTTTTAGGTGAACTATTTCTTTAACTGGTGGCTCTTTTTTGAGCACAGGTCTGACAAGAACATACTTAAAATAAAACAGTCTCTTTTAAAAGAAGACTCTTAGGAGATGCTGTACAAAATTTAGAATTAATTAGAGACAAATAAATTATTTAGAAAATCTTAAATTGATTTTTAATTATTAACTAATAATATTTGCATTAAGAATATATGACACTGTCCTTGCCAAAACCTAAAAGCACAATAGTAGTCACAAGTCACAGGTCTTGTCATGTTCTAGTTTTAATCTGAGGGTGATAACGCTATACTTTGTTTTTTTTTAAAGATAATTTTCTTAGACAATGTCAAGAGAATTTTCTAAAAAGCTACTTCAAAAGCCTGCCAGATTATTACATTCATTCAGTCCCTTCATTCATACAATATACACACATTTGCTCTTTGTCTTAAGCCTGATTCACTGAAAATTGCTCTGTTAATGTTTTCACTTTCACAGTTAGGGCTGCAACTAATGATTATTTTGATAATCGGCTAATCTAATGATTATTAGAACGATTATTTGACTATTCGGTTGATTATAGCAACGATTAATCATTAGCTCTTAACCGACTATTCAGCTTGTGCCTCGACTTTAAAGTTTGTATTAAATGTGCTTAATAACAACAAAGAGGACAAAATCATCTTTTAAAAATACCTCTAAATAACATTCAATGAATAATAATAAGAAAACCTTCTTGAAGTTTTATTAAGTTTAATGGGGTTGCAGCATGAAACATTTACATGACGGAAAATATAATGGGGTGGGGGCAAACCAAAAAAGACAAATCAAAACCCTTTTTTTGCATTGCAAAATGGGTTATGACTACACTCTCTCACCTTTTTGTTAACATTGATCCATCTTTAACTCAAAAAACAAAAAAACAAACTCTGTTCTTAGTAGATCTGCGTATCGCCGATTTTCTGTACGACAGGATACACACCATGACACATACAGTATATTATGATTCATTACGTCGCGAGCCATCATGTTATAATCTAGCTGCAGCAAGTGGGTGCGAGGGACGAGCGTATCCGCATGTTTTTCACGCGACTAATGTAAGCCGCTCTGACCGCACAGAGAAATACCAGTTTAGCAGTTTGAGCTTATTTACACAACAGCTTCCTTATTATTTGAACTTTAATAAAGAATGTATTTAAGCTATAACACCAGGGTGTTTCATTTTTAGACACTCTGGCGGGTAAGTTTTGCTCAAGTGGAATGACAGGTAAGGTTCCGCTTTATTTCACGTCAGGACGACACTGATTTTTATTTACTCATTTTGTATTTTTGTATTATAATTCCCTCATACTTTGTGATCTACATCACCTTTGCATCTGGACTGTGAGCTGTGTTTTCTTCCTCTCTTCATTCAGGCGCGAGCGGCAGTGCTGCTCTCATGTGTCATCATAAGTGTTTCAAATGATCTCATGTTGCATTAAATGAGATCAAACGACTATTCGTCAATTAAAATTATTGTCGACAATTTTTTATTGTCACTGTTGTCGACAATAAAACTAATTAATCAACATCAACAACAATTATTGACAACATCAACTAATTATTTCAGCCCTATTCACAGTTATGAATGACCAACAAATCACATACTGTAGATGACATTTTAAATTCAAAATGGCAAATTTTGCCAAATGGTGAATAGTTTGCACCCTTGGAAATTAATGTCAGTCGGTACAAAATTTCAATCATAAAACAGTGGTAAAATATTGCATGTTTAGTTAGATACTTACATATCACATAACACTAACACTCTTAAAGTTGCCATGAAATCAAAATTAAAGTTTTGCTGCTTTTAGTCTATATTAATTCCCTTTAAGGTCATCAGTATGCTAGTGTACTTCCAAATGCTGACAAAATTTGTTTTCAGAAGATATAAGCATTTAAAATCAGCAGTCTCTCTCTTCCAGCTTGATAGACCGAGGCACAGTCACGACCTGCTTGCTGATGTGCGGCGCTGGAATAATTCACAAGGTTTCCGTTTAACTTTTGAAACTTAAGTCCCACCTTCATCAATTTGATTGCTATCTCAAATGACATTGATGAGCGGTGTTAGACTACTGAGCACGATCAAAATGAAACTTCTTTTAAACCATTATGTTATTCCTGCAACAACTTAATGACAATTAGACAGAGGTACATAATGGGCTGCAGCAGAACACCAACAAGAATGGGGGGGGGGGGAGTTGGGAGACAATCTGGCCATATATTGTGATTATGGCCCTGCGTCATATCCACCTTTTAAACAGTGTAAAGCTGCCCTCTGTCTGCTCATAGGAAATTAACACATAATAAGAAAGTGTTTCACTACAGTATTTTTATCAATGTCTTAACATATACAGAATTATCCACCTGGTGTTACTCTTGTTCTTTCATACTACCTCTACTGTAAATATCATACTCTTTAAAGCGAATATAGTCTTTGAGACTGGCTGGCAGAGGCAGAAAACTGATGAAAATGGGAGCCCTCAGTCGCAAACGGCCCAGACATTCACGGATCTTCAGTCTGCAGAGGTGCTTCAGGCTTCGAGCATTTTCTGAAGAGAGCAGAAAATTCTGGGTTTAATGAAACATTCTAGAATACACTTTAATTTAATCTATCAGGCAACTCATCACTTTCAGTATAAGTATAACATTGAAAAATTGAGATCTATACATCAGATCTACTTACAATATAAATTTACGCTGATGCTCTAAAGGCATCAGTGTGAGATGTGACCCAAGACTTACCTTGTATTTTACATATTTCTGGCCATTGTTTCTGCTCAACAAGAACACTCTTCAGTTTGGAGCAGAAACTCACATGATCGACATAATCCAACATAATTCTCAATACTTGGGCTGAGATGTGCTTGAGCCAGTACACTGTGATCACCTCACAAAACTGCACAAAGATAAGAGTGTTATGAATTGGTAATTGTACCATAAAGGAATATATAACCCAAAATTAAAATTATGTCAATATTTACTCATTCTCATGTCATACAACTTTATTCTTCTGCAGAACGCAAAAATAATATATGTAAAATATCATAAAAGTAGTCCATGCAAGTCATCTGGAGCCATATGACAGGCTTTGGTGAGAAAAAACAAAAACAAAAACAAAATTTAAGTAATTTTACAGTGAAGATCTTAACCTCCACCATAGTTCTTCAGTGCGCATTCCTGGGTGCATGAGAAAGGCTTGTTCACTATCAACTTGTATGGAAATCAGGGATTGCAACAGTTTTTTAAATATGTCCTTTTGTGTTCTGCAGAAGAAATTAAGTCATATAGGTTTGGAACCACAAGAGTAAATTGTAACAAAATGTTCATTTTGGGGTAAACTATTTCTTCTAAAACATCAGATCATACCCCTTGAAACTAATACATTTGTGTTTATACCTTTAAAATCTATTTGCAGAGCTCAGAAATACAGTAGAGAACAACTGGTCTTACCACCACATCTTTAATAACAGAAGCGCTCCAGCCCTCATAGTCCACAGGCACATGTGAGGCCTGTCCATAAGGACAGTCAAAACAGCGTTGCACATCATAACCGTTATTGAGAAGCATACGCAACATCACCTCATCCTTTAGTGCATACTGCAGGGCAGAGGGGAAGTGTGTAGTGTTGACACGGGAGTAGTAGTTGACGTTTGCACCGTATCGCAGTAGAGTGTTAATGAGCTCATAGTTGCCCAGCCGCATGGCCACCTGCAGGCAGTTGACAGGGTCCTGGTTTGGCATGGCCCCAGCCTCCAGAAGCAGCCGTGCTGACTGCACATCACTGTTTGATACGGCAAAGAACAGCGCTGACCTGCGCTCATCGTCATAGTTCTTGCGCACTCTCGGGTGCAGCATGAAGTTCGGGTCGAAACCGGAGCTCAGGAGCAGCTCCAGGCACTGAGAGTGACCACCTGCCGCTGCGGAATGTAATGGGCTCATACCACTCTCTTTTATAACCTCCTTTTTAGTGACTGGGATCAGTTGCTCCAGTGCTCTGTGAAATCAGAGAGAAGATGGATAGAGAATTGTGTCAATGGAGACAAAAGAGTGTAAGATTTTAAACAGATTTGCATGAACCAAAGGCCCAATCAATTCAAGGAATTAATCTTAGGGGGGCTCAGCCCCCAATGACACTATAAGATGTGTGCATTTAATGTATTCCACTCTTTTGTAAATCGCTTTGGATAAAAGCATATGACAAATGCATAAATCAAGTTAGCCAGCTAATATTTATTCAGAATCTTGTCATTTTCTATATGTAACAGGGTTTAAAATGGGCAAGGAGGAGGCTGGAACCGGCTGAACAATCAAAATAATGTTTAATGAAAACTTAAAAAGACACAAACATAAACACACACGGCAGCTGCGTGTGGCTCTCTCTCTCCAGAACTGCTGCAACCGGCTTGGCCTTATCCCTCTCCTCGGCTGATTAGCCCAATTGGGGGACGGCCTTGCGCACTCACGGCCCGGCACCGCCCTCCTCCTTGTCACACTATAATAAGCATTTATAACGTTATAAAAATAAACAAAACCACTTGAAGAATATAGACAAACCACATATTATTGTAACTGTCTATTTATTGGCAACACGCTTCATCTGTCCTAATCATTCCTCTTTTTTGTTCTCCATTTATTAACAAAAATTATTGAAAACAAATCAATCATTTAGCAAATTCTAGTTTAAAGTTATATTTAGCATAAAAAAAAACTATTACTATAATAAATGCCACATTTATTTAGTGGAGTGAATTAACTCTACTAGTTAATAGTCAACAGTCAACAGATGATGTTTCTCTGTCTGACATGAACTCGTAACTGAAGTCTTTTGAATTTGTTCACCAAAAAGATTAGTTCAGATTTGTTCACTGACTCGTTACGTCAGTAGGTGACAACAAATGATTGTGTTTTATGTGTTTTGAGTAAGTTATTATACCACCACTAATAAAGCACCGAGTTGTTTACGACCGAAACAATTTGCGTGTCTACAAATGACTAAGTTCAGACATGAAAATCTGATTGGCGCAAGCTGATAGGTTCTTTGAACTTGAAATCTGTTAGCCAATCAGCTCGCTCACATGTGTTATGTCGAGCCAATCGGCTCATTATGCCATGCAGCCAAGCAGGCTAAGGCACACCTAGCTAGCATACACTCAGTGCACAAGGCTCTTCGGGGCAGCAGCAGTACACAAGTCTTGGCGGTAGATCTGCTTGTTTGGGGGGTTGTTTTTTATGTTTTGTGTTTGTGCAGCTTCCCTGCTATGTTGGGGGATTGTAATTGTCTTATTGTGCAGCAGCATGTCATACATGCTTGATGCAGTATGTCTTGTGTTTTTCAAATTGTTCAGCAGTAGCTGCAACTTTGATCTCCTAAGAGACTGACAATACACATACAATAAATTAACAAACAGACATTTGTCCCCACACTCCACAGAGTGAATGAGTGGAAAGTTCCTTTTTCATCTGTTCTCTCTCTAACATTTTTCTTTTCTCCCCCACTCCATTCTCTTTCGACTCAAATAACTCAGAATGATTGTATGAATATATAGGCTGCATCCGAAAAAAAAAATTCTTTAAAGAATGTTCAATTAGCTGATTTTAATACAATAGCAGATGAGAACCCAAAAAAAGGACCCAAAAGAGTAATAAAAGTATGTCCATGCAACTAGGGCATCATATTCCAGGTCTTCTGAAGGCACAACAATACAAAATGTAAGTTATTTTACAGTGAAAATCATGAGTGCATGATAGAAGCGTATGGATGTGTTCACGTATGTGTTCAACTCTTTAGCGTTCTTTTTGCTTTTACAACGTGTAAGCACGAACCATTGTGAATGAGCTTCTCTCATGCAGGCCAGCTCATGAATGTGCAAAGGAGAGCTATGGCGGAAGTCAAGATTTTCACTGTAAAATAACTTAAATGTTAGGTTGTCTCTTGCCAAAACCTTCTTCTTATGCCTTCAGAAACACAGAATATGATGCAAACTTTAAGCTTTAAAGTGAGTCACTATGAACTGCTATTGTATTGATATCAGCGAACAGAACATCCTTAAAATCCTTCTTTTGTGTACCACAGAAGAAAGGATGTCATATGACTTTGGTGACAGAATTTTAATGTTTGGTTGAACTATTCCATTAGCATAAAGGCCTCACTAAATAGTTTTTAGATTTATGCTTAAAACAAGAAAAAACAATTTGCTTATGTCGTAAGAAAAATAAACTTCATTCAAGATATATTCTCTACATATCATAATACCTTATGCAGTTTTGCTTCTCAAGTAAATGTATCTTGTTTTACGGATCTTTAGATATTTTTATAGAAAAATATTTTTACTGAAGAAATTTTTTTTGTGTGTGTGTGTGTTTGTTTTCCAGGGAAGGCCGAATGCTGCACTGAATAAAACATTACTTGTGTGTCACTCACAGCAGATGTCCACGGTAGGCTACACGGTGGATGGGGAGATGGCCTGTGTGTGTGGGCATGTTGGGATCGGCTCCGTACTCCAGCAGCAGTGCAATGATATCAGGGTTTCCAGAGGCTGCTGCGTCAAACAAAACTGAGGCTGAACTAGGAGAGTTAGGCTTGGACCACACACTGGCCCCTGAAAACGAATGAAATATGACCATGAACTCCATAATATATAGGCAGTTGACACTTTTGTAGTGTGATATGAACTAATAAAAGATTAAAATAGTGAACAACTATTAAGAAATGCTGATCAGTCACAGCACCTAAAATGTAAGCTTTTTTATACACATATAAATTTTACACATATAAATTTTGACCTAAAAAAAGAGGCAATGAACATGTTATGAATCAGCTACCTATGTAACAATATAATAATTCGTATTATTATATTATCTATTGAGTACATCTGTCTGCTATGAGTAGCACAAACTTTAATAAACTTTGGATCACTAAGGCAGGTAATGAATTTCTACCCACAAACATACATATAAAAATCACCTTTCTGAAGCAGAACCTCTACAACGTTAAAATGTCCAGCTTGTGCAGCAAGTCCTATAGGAGTATGTTCACAGGCATCAATGGCATTTGGGTCAGCACCAGATTGTAGGAGCAGATGTACAAAGTTATCCAAGCCGAGCACAGATGCTTCATGCAAAGCGGTTCTTTGGAGACTCCCTTTTTGGTCCACAGAGACATTGTAGCGTAGCAGCAGTAGAGCCAGGTCATACTGGTCATTCTTTATGGCTGATTTCAGAATAAGAAACAATTCATACAGTATCTTAATCGGACTTCTGTCAAATGCAAATTTATGTCTTCTCTAAGGTATTTTAAAGGGATGGTTAACCCAAAAATGAAAATTCTGTCATAATTTACTCTCCCTCATGTTGTTACCAAACCTGTATGGCTTTCTTTTCTTTGTGGAAAACAAAAAGAGATATTAACCTCAGTCACATTTACTTTCAGTTTGGAAAAAAAACCTGTATAACATCCAGAAAGAAAGTTGTACAGGTTTGGAATAACATGAGGGTGATTAAAGCTAAAGCATGTCATTTTAGCACCACCAAACGGAATTGCAAAAATAAACTTTGTATTCAAAACAGCTTTTCTGAATAGCACAGTGTTCCACACCTGCAACCAATGCCGAATCATCATCATCATTTTTGCAGTCAGGGTCACAGCCATTCTGTAGCAAGAATGTGGCATTCTCTCTAAGACCGTGAACAGCTGCAAGAAACAACGGAGTCTCCCCTCTCAAAGTACGGCACTGCCCTGACCCCTGAGGAGATGCTGAATATGGAATTCTGATTAACAATTATTAAACAATTTCTCTGTCTTAGTGAGATGAAATTTATGCACATCATAATGCAAATACAGAGCATCTCCTTTACCTGCATAAGTGATTTCGAGAATGCTCCTCTTCTGCTGTACTGCAGCCTCATGCAGTGGGATCCAGCCCCTACTGTCTGCATTAGACAGAGCCTCCTTACACTGCACCAGCATCTTCAGAGCATCCTCATTACCTGACATTACACATGAAAGAGAACAGCATGCACATGCCATTAATTCTGCAGCTCTTGTATTTGAGCACTGATTATTTTGATGGTGATCTAAGAGAATTCAGCTCCTACCAGCCTGTATGGCAGTGAAAATTTCCTCATGGTCTATGCAGTCTAATAGTTCACTAAGGCACATGACAGCAAAGTGTTTGATTATATACTGTAGTTATCCATAGAGATAGACATACAATATTAAATGCAGAGTGATTTAGCTGTACCTGGTTGATGAATCAGCATGTTTGCTGTACTCCAACAGACTCTGCTCAATCATGTACTGAGTGGCCTCATCCTCGTCCAAATCATCCTCTGCAGCATCATAAACCTCCTCCATGTTGAACTACTAAACTCTTATTTGGCATCCAAAAATCAGTATGTCAATAAGTTTTTTCCCCCTAATGTGACCCCTTTTATATTGTGTTTTTGTTTAGTTTTTCCATAGGAACACAATGAACTGACTGGTCATATGTAGGAAAACACAGTATGCCTATATCATTATGACTGTTTTGAGGTAATAGTATGACAGCACATCATAATAGTTTGACTTTTTAAGTAAACATTATGGTACGACTTCATTTATTCGAAACAAACTGTGCTGTACATGCCTACAAGAGCTGGTTCATAATAGCCATATGTAGAAGCTGAAAATATCTGCTCTAGTTTCTACCATGCTGGGTTGGATTACGAGAGAATGTACGGGAAGCAACAATGTTGTTGCATTACAAACCAAATAGGCTACTCCAAAGAATGGCCCTTTTAGTGCAAGGAGTAATGTCCAAACATCACAAGATACTAATAACAATAATGATTTAAAAGCTCTAGTAAAAATAATTACATTGACACTGTTTTGAAAACATGCATTACTCCATCCCATGCAAAATTTAATCTAGATTTCTACAAACTGTCCAGGAAGAGAAATCTATTTATATAATTAAAAGGCAAATGTTCATTCTACCTTAAAGCAACAGGAAACGCTGCTGTTTTTCGTGGCAGTTGTATCTATACTGTGTTTTTGGTCGCTTTACACTCTCACACCTATTTATATCCATGCACAGTTAAAAATATACGCTCATGGGGCCTGGGCCAGCCAACCAACACCTGGCTTTGACCTTCTGCGTGGCACTCAGTTTTGCAATTCTACCCAACCAGACAGCTGACTTAAGAATGAATCTTGAATCAATGGGCCACACTTTCTTTTCTTTGAGCTGTTTAAATGACTTGAACACAGCACATATAAGGAATAATAAGGAATATTCCAGATTACAATAAAAGTATGCTCAATCGACCGCATTTGTGGCATAATGTTGATCACCACAAAAAAAAAAAAAAAAAGAAATTCACTCATCCCTACTTTTCTTTAAAAAATAAATAAATAAAAACTGGGTTACAGTGAGGCACTTACAATGGAAGTGAATGGGGTCAATCCGTAAAGGTTCAAATACTCACTGTTTTAAAAGTATAGACACAAGACCTAAACAATATAAATGCTCAGATGATTTTTGTGTGATAAAATCACTAACTTTTCTGTGTAAAGTTATATCCAATTTAACAACTCCATTGCCATGATGATGTAATGTCAAAAAACCCTAAAACAACTGTAAAAAATTACGATTTAAACAACTTTACAGTTAAAAAAAATACATGAGTTTTAACAGAAGAATGAATGTAAGGGCTTTTAGAAATTGTCCCCATTCACTTCCATTGTAAGTGCCTCACTGAAACCTCGATTATTGTTTTTAAAGAAAAGAAGGGATGAGTCGGAATTATATTTTGTGGTAATCAACATTATGCCATGAATGTTGTCGATTGAACTCAACTTGTATTGAACCTGGAACATTCCTTTAAGAGGAACAGGAATCTGTCCATTGACTAAAGCAATCCCCCAAAAAGAGACACACGTTAAAGGGATAGTTCACCCAAAAATGAAAATTCTGTCAGCATTTACTTACCCGCATGTCGTTCTAAACTCTTATGACTTTCTCTCTTCGGTGGAACACATGAGGAGAAATTTTTAAGAGTAGTGAATTTGACACTGCTCTATCCCTTACAATAAAAGTGAATGGTGAGTAAGGCTGCTAGTACCTAACATTCTGCCTAACATCTTTTGTGTTTCACTGAAGAGAGAAAGTCTTATAGGTTTGGGAATATATGAGGTCTATTTGAGTAGTCTGTAATGTCAGTGATTGTTTTTTGAAGATATTTAAAGATGAATCAACTGTACAGATATGTTTTTAATGGAAGTAGCTCAACAGTGAAACATCATAAAGCCATATGTAAGAACAGAATAGTAAGTAAAGTGCTGGATCAGAAGTCAAAGGTTTCAGTGTTAATAATCCAGTTGACAAAGCAAAATCACGCCTCTCTTGATCCAGTGCTGAGGGCGCTTGCTGGTAAGGAGCATACTTATGACAAAGTTGGTTGAATGGCCAGTGGTGGACAGTGTGCCTTTTCGCTCACTGGTCTTGTAGAGGGGACACACATAGATTTTGTGGGGCTGCTCCATGATCCTCTTGTCCTCTAAAGACAGGTTAGAAGAGTTTACTGAGCAAAGGAACTACAAGTCTATGAAGTAATAGAATGGACATAATTATTCATCAAATAACATTGATTCGTTCTCTTACTGGGTTGGACCCAGTTGATAGGGACTGCATCAAAGAGAACTTTGGGATACTGTTCAGCCAACACTCCGCTGCATGGAAGAACACATTTAAAGGGACAGTTCACTTAAAAATTAAAATTATGTTATTATTTACTCACCCTCATTTTGTTCCAAACCCATATGACGTTCATTCTTCCATGGAACACAAAAGGAAAAGTTAGACAGAATGACAGTCTCACTCAACATTCACTTTCACTGCATCTTTTTTCCATACAATGAAAGTAAATGGTGATCCACAGAAGTAAGTCATACCATTTTTGAACAACTTGAGGGTGAGTTAATGATGAAAGAATTTTCTTTTCTTTTTTGGTGAAAAATAAAAAAAAAGTGAGTTTCTAAAAAAATTTCATTTCTTAATTCCATTAGGTCAAACATTATTTAATTTAATTTCTAGTGTCTTCCTCTCATGGAAAATACTCTTGCCTTTCATTACAAAAAGGCTCCGTCCAGAAAAAGGCCATGAATGTACACTGTTAACCCTTACTGTAGTAAATAACTGTAAAATTACCAGTAAATTACTATAATATAACCATACAGTATTTAACTGTAATATACATTGCATCATGGGTAATTTCGGTGACGTCACTCATTAATAACAGTAAATTACTTTTTATCTAATTAATACAGTATAAACTGTAACTAAATACAGCAAACTACTGCAGATGTATATCTGTGCGAAACCCACAGCGTCTTTTCCTGAGAGGTTTTTGAATTCTGTGTTCATAATCTTTTTTTTATTTTTATTTTTTATTTTTTATTCATAAATCCCGGTAATTATTTGCATAAACACGTACATAGACTGGCTCCGTTTGATCTCAGAGCATTTCTAGAAAAATGCGCCATCAGTGTTTATTATGGAGTACACACAGAGACAACTGCAGGTAGCCTAAGTTAAACGAGGAAACTTGCCTCTATAATATTAGAAATTCTAATGTCTGGTATTAGTAGTAAGATAAACTGTTATGATAATGAACTGTAATCTTCGCTTTGTCTCTCTCTCTCGGCCTCCCTCCAGCTCCGACAGTGGTATGCAAACTTTACATCCTCAGGTACAACCCCTGACGCCCCGCGCACCTGTCTGAGGGGAAGCTGCATTTGAGAAGAGCAGAGTCCCAAGGAAGTAATAAGACGATAATTGAAGATAATTTTTTATAGAGAAATAAGAAAACTGTAATGTTATTGAAAGGATAAATTTACTTTGGGGCTGCTCACAGAGGACACTTTCTTGCTTTCCGTCTGCCTTTTTTTAAGTGTTGGTACATCTTTAGTCGTTGCGTCGCGTCTTGCTGTTTTTTTCCTCTCGCATCGTGAGGGTTGCGTTTTTAAGACCTTTCGTCAGTTGAAAGCGGTTCAAAGTTTTAAAATGCGTCTCGAGACCCACATTTTGCTGCTTTTTCTTGCATTGTGAGAGTTGCATTTTTAAGACGGTGTGTCACGTTAAATGAGACCCACGCGTTGAATATTGCGTTGCGCTCCATCTTGCTGTTTTGGGCATAACGCGTCATATGTGAACGGTCACACAGTTAAAGGAGATTTTGTGGCGTATATTGTGTGATGACTTCATGACTTAACATTAGCCTAACACTAAACATATATTATTTTCTTTCAGTGTTCACTTGATCCTGGTGGCCTTGCATTGGGAGTCTTATGGATTACTTTTATGCTGCCTTCGTGATTTTTGGAGCTACAAAGTTCTAGCCACCATTCACTTGCATTATATGGACCTACAGAGCTGAGATATTCTTCTAAAAATATTTGTTTGTGTTCAGCAGGAGAAAGTCATACACATCTGGGATGTCATGAGGGTGAGGAAACTATCCCTTTAATGTTTGACTATATAGAATTACTGTATGTCCAGCTCCCCTATTCTTGTCATGCTCCAATAAAAAAAAAAAGGAGTGTTTTCTTTATTAATAATAAATTGTATATTATTAATAAAATATATCAAAATAATAATGTAAAGGATATTTACAGCTAGTTACTGTACAATTTATATTTTTACAGTAATATACCTCAGCTACCAATTACAGTAATCAGTAAATTAATGTACACAACAATTGCAGTAGCTTACCGTTATTAGGTTTTTACAGTAACTAGCTGGCAAAAGTGTTGCCAGTATGTTACTGTAGAAAAACCATGGTAAGGTCTAACAGTGTAGACTCCATCTTCAGGAGAGGAGTCTGCAGTGTCAAAAGGCAAAACCTAGAGCAATAAACATCATAATATAACTCTTCAATCAGCTCTCTATTTCATCTAGTGAGAGTACAATCAGTCTGGATACAGCAGCAGCAGATTATACCTCATAATCAAATTCAAACAAGTCGATGGGGGTTGAGTATTTCCTGGCTCTGCAGGTTGCCTGTTATAAAAGCCTGAGTGAAGAAAAACCCAGATAGCCAGAATACATGGGGCTTCTGTGTCATACCACTCCTGGAAGAGCATGTGAAAAGGCAGACAAACACATTAACAAAGACACAGTAAGGTGCTCAAAATATCAATGATTTTTAATCAATATCTGTGTACATACAATAAGAACTTCATGAAAATCACACATTTTAGTGTGAAGGGATTCATAATTAGTATTATTTTGTGTTAAAATTTGAGTTTGCCTAAGAAGTTATTGACATAGCTGCCCAATGGCTTGAGACTGGGATAGGAGCATTTGGCCCGCTTTTCTGACACTTTCCCCACCAGCAGACTGCCAGCTATAGCCTCTGCATCCATTACTACCAGCCCCTTAATGGCTTTTGTCAGGTTCTGCAGACTCATACATATAGTACTGCTCAAACTAATGAGAGAAGACACAGACATTTTAGAATTACAATATTCTATTGTAACTACTATGTGTACCTTAGTTTCTCATCCTCATTTACATATGTTGATTACGTCTATACACTGTGGCCACTAAAAGTATTGGGGTACCCTCGGAAATCAATGAATGTTTTTGCATTGTATACCAAAATAACAAGCCATTTGACATTTATTTTATAGAAAGATAGCACAAGCACACTTTACAAGCAAAACATTTCACTATCAGAAATTTGTTACATTAGGTTTGAAAAAACAATGGATATATTGTTTAAAATAAAAAAAAGTATTTGGAAACTTTCTGATTGTCAAACTTGGAACATGGCCATAGTCAGTGCTGGGCAGATTACTTTTACATGACAAAAATGCAATCAGTAATGTAATCTCACAGATTACATTTTGGGGTAATCTAATTTTATTAATTCTGAATTACTTTCAGATTACTTTCAACCTAATACTATTTTATTTTATGTCACATGCATTTCAGTAGGATAATCATTTTAACATAAAAGTACAAAGAGGAAGAACATTTATTCCATTCTTTATTACTAACAAAAAGAGCCTCACAAAAAGCATTCATAAAATCTTTTAAAAAAGTGCATTAAACATTACATGAATGAAATAAACAGCAATGACATTGCATGGCCAAAGTTTATAATTCAAACACTGAGACATCAAGTTCATTTTAAGTTCATTTTCAATAGCAGCATTACGATCATTAATGACCATGAAATCGAAATAAAATGATCATAAATTAATGAAAAAATAAAATAAAATCAACAGCAATGACGTTGCCTAGGTCAAAGTTTTCATCTAAAAACACTGAAACACTTTTAACCTTTACTGTTTACTGATAGTCCATCTGCTATTCCAAAGCTGAGGTGCAAGATATTATCTTTTGAACAGCAAGAATATTCAAAAAGAGCAGAATATTTTAAAACAGTACCACCGATTAAATTATTGTAAATTATAAACAATTTAATGCCGTTGCCTTGTTAATATGTAATCATGTAATCTATAAAAAAATAACTGTAGTCCGATTATGAGTTTTAAATGTAATTTAATCCAATTACAAGTACTTGATTTTTGTATTCTGATTACATAAACCAGATTACATGTCAGGGCTCCAGACTGCGATTAAAATGGTCGCAAATGCGACCAAAAATAAATAAATTATTGTGACAATTTAAATTCTAGTCGCCACTGGTGACAGTCGGGATGTGTGCTTTCATATGCGGTTTCGTCAGATAACATCTTGTGAGTTATTGAATACATCTTTAGAGCGCCAGTGTGTCTCATGCCACTTTTCACCCTTTCTGTTGATGATATGAGCTCGCTGGCTGCACGCAACAAGAAACACAGCACGAGCCATGATGTCCGATTCGTGTACAGATGACTCTTTTGAACAGGGTCTTTATAATAAATAACCCGACAAGAGCTCGTTTGAACTCAGGAGATCAGGTTATAGTTTGAATTCGAGTCACTTTCTCAGCGAATCAGCCGTCAGTGAGTTCACAACTGGGAGCGCAGACATTTCAAAATAGAGGTCCCTTGTGTATTTCGGGCTTGTTTATAATTAAAAGTCCCATGTTATGTACCAAATCTTTTTTTTTTATTGATTATTGATTGGGATTGGAGCAGCACAATAAACTGCATCTGGGATTTCATTCAGTTTGCACTCTTGTAGTCTTTGTGTCTGGGCCATCTGATGTACTTATCCTCTTGTTTAGTTGTACATCTGGCCTTCCACATCTCTTTCTGTTCTTGTTAGAGCCAGTTGTCCTTTGTCTTTGAAGACTGTAGTGTACACCTTTGTATGAAATTTTCAGTTTTTTGGCAGTTTCAAGCATTGTATAGCCTTCATTCCTCAAAACAATGATTGACTGACGAGTTTCTAGAGAAAGATGTTTCTATTTTGACATTTTTGACCTAATATTGACCTTAAGACATGCCAGTCTATTGCATACTGTGGCAACTCAAAAACAAAAACAAAGGCAATGTTATGCTTAATTTAAAGAATCATCAGTGTATATGTGTGTGTGTGTGTGTGTGTGTGTGTGTGTATATATATATATATATATATATATATATATATATATATATATATATATATATATATATATATATATATACATATATATATATAATTTATTTATTTGTGATGTGAGATCCAGCTTTTGATACTTAGGACCATTGAGGGACTCATACACAACTATTAGATTCTAAATTATGTAGATTCTGAAGGGCAGTACTAAATAACAAAAAAAAAAAGATCTTTTATCTCTTATATTTGTATAAATTCACATTTTTTAGATGCTGTCAAGTTAAATAGAATACGTTCAGTGTGAATGGCCCTTTAAGTAACCAAAAGTGTCCGCTGTACGCATCAGATCTTATACGAGGTCTGGCGACTCACTTATTGTAGTGCTGCATCATACAAGCACCGTATTCATGCTCTCCTCATAACGCACAGGAAATTTGACAAGAGCAGACTCAATATCAAAGTATATAACCAAAAGCAGAACTTCAATAAATCATAGCCACATATGCAAAACAGAACCAATTGTAATCCCTAAAACTCTTCATATTGTGATGGAACAATTATTTAGTTACTTTAGACAAGATGTCATTAGCAATGTCAGGTAGTGTACTATCCCCTCAAAATCCACCCCCCCCCCTTTGAGCCACCACCCTGGGTCAGGATCAGGGAATCAAACAGTAGTTTTGTCTGTTGAAGGTCTTTGGAGATGTTCACATTCTCATGCATATCAAACACCTTGGGTTGCTGGGCAGATGGCAGTTTCTATGGAGCATATCAAGTGTATTATATTTAATAGTTTCATCATCAGAGTGTAAATTTCATCAGAGATCAGCAGGCTTTATAGCATAGAGACTTACCTTGATAAACTCCACATAGTTTTCATAGATGGACTTTGGAGGTGCATAATAATTGCCACTGGGAGAGAAGGAGTGGGGTGGGTTATCGATAATGTCTCTATTGTAAAAATCAGCAAGGATTGTCATGAGGCGGCGTAGTTACATTCTCCAGTCTGATACGTGATGGCCTCAAAGGGAACTTCCTCGTACTCGTTCACAAACAGCTGAGGCACAAATTAATCAATGAATGAAAGAGAAGTGTTTTTTTTTAAATCACTTTATTTTTGTGATCTTTGTTGAAGAGGTTTCTGTGCCTTCTGTAGAGTGCTCTGCGGTGAAACGTCATGGCGTCATGTTGCACGTTTGGTCTCGAGACGCAAAGAGAATTAATGGGGTCTGATGTTATCGGCGTAGCTGGCATATTTAGCTTAAAAGGTTAAAGGAAATGTTAGGTTTGTTTGACCAATGGCAGACAATGGAGTGTTCGGAAAACCTATCTGTTTTTTGCAAATCCGTTTGGTGATGCTAGCGCTGCAGAAATCACACACTTCTGCTATTTGCAGAAAATACAAATAATTTAGGGACCGAATGCAACTGTCTGTTAAGGGGTTTGAAATAAGATTTCTCATGAGTGCCCCATGTAGTACCATGGGTGAAGGGTAGCTGGTGAGCCAAAGACAGAAGTCTGGATGGCATGTGTCAGGGATGAGATCTTCACAGATCTTCTCCAGAGTGGACATCCAGGACACAGCTAGGTGACAGTTCTGCAAGCACACCCAGGTGCCCTCCTTAATGGCAGAGCGGATTATCTTTACTGCTATGGGACCCTGGTCTTGTCCCAGAGAGTTGGATTTAAATTGCGAGCCACCCATGTTCTTATCATTGGTAAATTTCAGCAGACCTAAAGGAAAAAAGGCATTTTACTTCAGTATTTCACATGAATGTCTGCCATACAGAATAGGAATTAAAACTGCACTAAGTAATTCTTTCCAATTTTGACAAATTCAGTTTTATTAATCTGAACAGAAAAATAATAATAATGAAATGCGATTTTCACAAGCCCAATTCAAACCACCTAGGTAGGTGGTTTGAAATCCAATTAAAATCTGATTTTTTTAAAAATATATAGAAAGGCTATAACTTGCAGTTTGAACAATCTGTCTAAAAAGTTTTTGCTGAAGTATGTAATTTCTGCAACACTAGCTCCACCGAATGGAGTTGCAAATATAAACAATGTTTTCAAAACAGCTTTCCGAATACGCCCCTCATCTGCAGTTGTTCAAACAGTCAGGTGGTTGCACACCGGAGGCATCTGTAGGACGACATGGTGCGTTCGAAAATTCGAAACAACTGTTTTCAATGAAGGTACACACACTGCCGCCACCACTCACCGTCTGTTGGCAGCACCCAGCTATGACTCCGGAGGCTGCTCAACCACGGAGCGCAACTCACATATTTTCCATTAAATTTGACCCAAATCATTATCAAAGGACATAGATTATTTACTTCAGTGTTCTTCATTCTTGATCAAGGGAAAATCATTGGTAACTTTTGTGTGTAATGTCTGCAGTCTGAACCGCATCGACGTGCCCCACGTTTGATACCTGTGCTGTGTCCTAGCCGCAACGTGATGCGGCGCTTCTCGTCTGGTGTGCAACCACCTTAAGCGTCTAAGCAGGTTGCCCAAAACAAACACAGGAATTTTTATAGCAGCGCAGAGACAGTGTTTACAGTTTTTGAGAAAGTTAACCTATGCTTACTTATAGTTGTTTCTGCATGTTAAGCTTGGATAGAAGAAAGTACTTTAACACTGAAAAAGATACATACTTCAGCTTTAAGAAAAATCTGATTTCTTTTGTAGTGTTAACAAAGCCTAAATCTCCCATTTTTGGTCATTTTTGTCAAATGCACACTTTTACTCCTGATTTCTCGCAATACAGGGAAAGAAGAGGTGTACAAAAGCAACAGGTTGCTTTATTTAAAAAGTAACTCCCATATTATGGTCTAAAAGAAAAAAATATGTTACTTTACTCATTACTCGAAAAAGTAATCCGATTAAGTAATGCACTACTTGTAATATGTTACCCCAACAATGTAATCCCATTACATGTATTCCGTTACTCCACAACCCTGTGCGCGATGCTGTATCCACACCAATAGGTGTCAGTATAAAGTCCAGGACCACTGCTCTGTCGGCTAGCCAAACATAAATAAAACATTACTAAGTGCACCTTTAACAAATTTTAGTTTAAACTTTACAAATGTATGCTATTTAAACTGGAGTGAAAAAAATATTTACTAGCCATAGGGTATGCTCCAGGAGAGTGTGCAAAGACCAGTGGAATGTTGGCGTTGGAGGTTTTTTACTTAGGTCAAATGGAGGTGGTTCAGCAAATTACTTTCCCAGTTTCTCAGTTACAAATTTACTGATTGCTGGCTCAATCTTTAAACAAGGATACAAGTAAAAATATAGCTACAAGCAGAGATGATGGGCCCATGCACCTGTTACATGCCCATTTTAAAGGGGGTGCTACAGACCTCCCCCTACATGCCAATGTGTGAACTTTTGCCCAGTCCTAATGGCCGACGACTCTGATGTGTGTGCAAAATTTCATGAAATTTTAAGCATGCCAAGTGCCTCAAAAACACCCAAAAATAGGAAGAAAGGAATAATAACAATTAATGTGTTGCCATGGCAACAGTATTTAAGATATCAAATATCCCTTTACAATTTTACATCAGAAGTCTCTTGACATTATTCTAAAGAACTTTGAAGCAGTTCATGTAAACACAAGAGGGCTATTTCAAAGTCTGTTAAAAGTGCCATACTTCCTGCTGCCAGTTGGTGGCGCTACAACCGTGAACCGTAATATCCACATCCATGTGATCAGCCCCCATTACCAAACATACAGCTGAATTTTCATCAAAATCACATAATACACACAGAACATTTAAGGCACTTCCTGTTTCCCATTTTTCGGCATAAATGTATTGCTTCGCCATGGCAACAACGTTCAAAGTATAAAAAATCCGTTCACAATTTAGCATCTACAATGTCTTGGCATGAGGTTGCACAAATTTGGTGCCAGTCACATGAATCCCCTAGGAGGAGTATTTAAAAGTTCAGAGCCTACGATTTTCAGAAAATCCAAAAAGGCCAACTTCCTGTATGAAATTTGTTCTGCTTGATGAGAGCTATATACAGTATATACCAATTTTGGTCACTGTAGGTGAAAATGGGGGTGCTACAGAGCCCCCCTTACATGCCCATTTTTAAGGGGGGCACTACAGAGCACCCCCCTGCAACTTTGCCCAGACCTAATGGCTGACGACTCTGATGTGTGTGCAAAATCTTTTTTCGAAAAGAGTTTTCACACATGTTAAGTACTCCAAAAGTACTGAAAACCTTGAAAATAATAATAATAATAATAATAATAATAATAATAAAAATAGCTGCAAGCAGCGATGACAGGCCCAAGCACCATGGGTCCATTTACACCCGATGGCTTTCGGAAAACAATGCAAGTGGACACATGCATTTGGCATTACCCCTAAAGTTTGGGATCTAAACAAAATGTCCCGGTTACGTACGTAACCTCGGTTCCCTGAGACGAAGGGAATGAGACATTGCGTGCTAATGCATATGGGGAGTTGTCCTTCCATACAACCTAGTTGAAACCTCTCTACAATAACGCCAATATTCTAATATTGGCTATGGTGTTTGAGCCCCGCCCTTTTAGGTGCAAAGCTTTCCGCTATAAAAGCATGTGCACAAACACCTTTCCTCAGAATTTTCTGACTGGGAGACAAGAGTGCATTGCTCACACCTCAGAAGAACTCTGAGTCTTGTAGTGCAGTTACATATGTAACCGAGACATTCCCTTTTGACTCAGTACACTTGACATTGTGTGCTAACGCATATGGGGAACAGAATCCTATCATGCCACACTACATGACATAACCTTCCAGAGAGAAAACATGATGCCGCAGTCCTGCGGGACGGCAACTGACATGAGTATGCCGCAAGTGAGTGACCCTCATGTTGGGCCAGAGGGGAGCATTCAGAATGAATATTTGAACTATAGTCTTACAATATGAATTAACCCCTTCACAAACCCAGTCGGGAAGGGAGTTTATTTATAATGAAAGTGCTTGTGACTTTCTGGTAAATTACAATGGCCTGATGTAGGCGAATGTGTAAAATGATGGCGAGCCCGTACTTAAAGGGAGGGGCATAAGTATATGTTTGGCAAACGAAATAGCAAGCGCTCCAAACAGAGAAGACTTGTGAAGAGAGAGATGTTATGTCTAGGTTGTAAAACCTTGCGAATGTGTTTTGAGAAGACCATCCTGCTGCAAAACATCTGTATTGCATATGGGGAATAAAGACACACCGTTCATCTATGCCCATGAGGAGGGTATGCCTCTAGTTGAGTGTGCTTTTCTTTTTTCTTTTTTCTTTTTTTTAATTTATTCCCCTTTTTCACCCAATTTGGAATGCCCAATTCCCAGTGCGCTTTTAAGTCCTCGTGGTCGCGTAGTGATTCACCTCAATCCGGGTGGCGGAGGATGAATTCCAGTTGCCTCCACGTCTGAGACCATCAATCCACGCGTCTTATCACGTGGCTTGTTGAGCGCGTTGCCACGGAGAAATAGCGTGTGTGGAGGCTTCTCGCCATCCACCGTTGCATCCGCGCTCAACTCACCACGCATCCCACCGAGAACAAACCACATTATAATGACCACGAGGAGGATACCCCATGTGACTCTACCCTCCCTAGCAACCGGGCCAATTTGGTTGCTTAGGAGGCCTGGCTGGAGTCACTCAGCACGCCCTGGTATAGCGAACTAGAGAACTCCAGGGGTGGTAGCCAGCGTCTTTTACCCCTGAGCCACCCAGGCCCCTTAGTTGAGTGTGCTTTAACACCAATTGGGCAGATCTTACCCTGCGACTCATTAGCCAGGGCAATTGCATCAATGATCCAATGAGAAAGTCTTTGCTTGGAGACAGACATTCCTTTTGTGCATCCTCCATAGCACACAAAGAGCTGATCAGACAGTCTGAACTGGCAGGTGCACTCAACGTATGCATGTAGCGCCCACACAAGGCATAACAAATGCAAGGACTGTTCCTCATCCGAATTAAATGGAGGAGGGAAGAAAGCTTGAAGGTGAACCACCTGCACTCTGAAGGGCGTGGTTAGAATATAGCATATAGCCTTTTCTGGGTTTGACTGTGGCTTTTGAAAGACCGGGGCCAAACTCCAGACATGAATTGTCAATTGATAGTGCATGTAAGTCACCAACCCGTTTTACTGAGGCCAGATCCAGCAGTAGTGCGGTCTTAATAGCGAGCATGTGCAAATCAACCAAAGTCCAAAGGCTTGAAGGGGGCCCTGCGAGCGCTTTTAGGACCAAAGTTAGGTCCCAAGTCAGGACTGTAGCCGGCCAAGGTGGATTTAATCGTCTTGCTCCTTTAAGGAAATTTCTGATTAAAACATGTGGCGCCGGCTTCAGGTGCGTGATTCGCAGATATAGTCTCCACATAAACTTTGAGTGTTGACGAAGTGAGTCCTGCATCTGATCACTCTTGAAGACGTGAGAATTTCATGTATGGGGCAGTTTACTGGGTCTTTGCCATGTGAAAGACAGCAATCAGTGAACACATTCCATTTTAGCACATAGAGGTGTCTCGTGGACGGCGCTCTGGCCTGTAAAATGGTGTTCATGACTGAATGCATCAGTTCTGGCACGTTTAGCGCGCTCCGTTCAGGGGTCACACATGCAGGTTCCACAGCTTGGGCTGGGGTTGCCAGATTGTGCCTTGCACCTGAGAGAAGAGATCCCTCCTCAGTGGTATTTCCCATGGCGAGCTGTATAACATCTCTATCATTTCCGGAAACCATGGCTTATTGGGCCATTTCGGCGCAATTAACAGAAATGTTTCCATGTCCACTTGGACACTTTGGGCTCAGATTCTGCTGATGACAGAATGAAGGAGGCACACCGGGGGAAGCGCATACTTGCGTTTTGCCAGCCATACGTGGGCCAGGGTGTCATGGCGACATATATACACCACTACTGTTGTGTTGTCCGAACGAATCAGAATGTGGTGATTCATAATATCATAATGAAAAGCTCTCAAAGCTAGAAAGACTGCCCCTACCTGTGTTAGAAGCATTTGTGGTCAGCACTTTCTTTCTGAAAAATTGACCCAGCATAACACCCTGTTATGCTGGCACTGTCCATGGTGCTAGAGCAGCCAGACAGTGTCGAGTTACTGCGATGCACATGCAAATAGTCAACATTTTGAATGGGCGCGTCACGAGCACGCGATTCAAGCGTCTCAGAACTAGAATGAGCTGAAGCCCGCCATCCTTCTCCAGAACGAGGAATTAAGGCTGTAAATCCCGCTGTGTGTGTCGCAGTCTGTGCACGCAACACAGGCATATCGTGTGGTCAGACCACAGATTGTGCTCGATCATTGTAAACACCAGCCCTGACACGTCTGTGAGGACTTGCCACGCATTTGCGCAGCGGGACAGCAGGCTTATTCATATGAAACAACCTCTATTGCGTTCTTTGCAAGAAGATTGTGCATTTCGGCTCGTAACACTGGCGCGGGGTTAAACAAATTTGAAGCAATTTGGGTATAAGTGGGCACAAATATAAGAGGACTATTTTAAAGCCTGTTGTAAGAGCCACACTTCCTGCTGCCAGGTGGTGGTGCTATGACGTGACCCAATATAGCCACATAAATTTGATCAGCCCCCATTACAAAACATACAGCTGAATTTATCAAAATCACACAATGCACACAGAAGTTATGATGAACTTCCTGTTTCACATTTTTGTGAAATGTTGCATAAATTGCTCCTTTGATTGAGTGATGATATGTTCCATTTATGCCATTTATATTCCGATATAATGGATTATGAAAGGAATGTAATTTTTTTAAAGGAATAAATAATTCATCCAAAAAAGATTAAAAAGGATGACATAAAAAGGATGAGACACAATTTATGTTTTGAATGGTTAGGAAACAAATGACCTCATAAAGGTAAAAATGCCTCTGAAAATCATAGCAGGAGGCTAATAATTTCCCTTAACGTCAAATGAAATTTCTGACACTGGTCACCATTCACTTTCATTGCAGCTTTTTTCAACAATGAAAGTGAATGGTGACTGGGCCTGTCAGTCCCTAAACATTCTGCCTAACATCTCTTTTAGTGTTCCACAAAAGAAACATTTATACAGGTTTAGAAAAACATGAGGGTGACTAAATAACAGTATTTTCCTTTTTTGGGTAAACTTTACCTTTAAACTCAATGATTACTCACTTTATCAGGTCTGAGGCATCTGTAAATGATCATTTTTTGAAGGTAATTGAGTTTATCACACCAGGGCTTTGGCAAAGCAGTGTTGTATGGCTCCTTATGGTCATAAATGGGCAGAAAACTCAGAACTCTTTATGAAGCTCTCCTAATATTCACCCCAATGAACAGAGAAAAAGTTGTTATATTAACAATATCATAGAACTTGATCTGACAAATGTTTGTAAAATTAATGGCATACACGAGGCCCTGTAGACAAGGAAAATCACTGGCCCGGCAGATCTCATCCAAGCTTTTGTCTCGGAGCCAGTTTGGGTCAGGGTTGGGGGCATTATTCTGCAGCCCTACACCACCTGTGAGCAGGAATATAAATTCAGAGTACTCTATCTGCTTAGCCCTTTGGAACAGGAAGACCATGATTTGTTTTAATATATGTTCAATCAACACCATATATTTGGACATAGATGGCACCTTATTACTTTGCCGTTTAAAACTGTGTTAAACTATTTATTTGAACCTACAGCAGTAGGTTACAACAGAGCAGGAAGGAGAAGAGGAGTTTGTCCTTCTCGAAGAGAGAACGGCACACGTTGCAGTAAAGGATATACGTAGGTGAAATGATTAGTCAGGTATTTGAGTCTCTTTTCTAGAATCTTTGATTTGTTGCTGGGGAATACATACGTATGCAAATCAGTGTAAATGCAAAGGAAAATGGTTGATGCAGATTTGAGTGGAATGACAAATGCTGGGTTTTTATATTTCTGCACCATTACTTAGTCCTCACCTGACCTGTATGTTGTTGACAGAGGTTGACAAACCAGGTGAAAGAGTACTGATACATGGGGTCGATG
The DNA here is from genome assembly GCF_019703515.2 of Myxocyprinus asiaticus. Lineage (NCBI taxonomy): Eukaryota > Metazoa > Chordata > Actinopteri > Cypriniformes > Catostomidae > Myxocyprinus > Myxocyprinus asiaticus. The sequence continues at coordinate 27,049,974 of NC_059372.1, read as the reverse complement.
CTGGCCAGGTCTGCGATACTGAAGAAAAGGATGGAGGAGTGCGTATCTCTAGCCCTCCCTTGACTCTGCTATTTTTTCAGTCTTCTCTGCAATCTGAAAGTTCACAGAAAGGCACAGAGGTCAAATTAGAAAACTTTGTGGTGTTAAAGGACTAATTCACCCCAAAATTAAAATTCTGTAATTATTTATTTCACCCTCATGTTGTTCCAAACCCATATGACTATCTTATATAGAACACAAAAAAGAAAAATTAATAAATATCGTGGCCCATCTTTTCAAAAGAATGTGTGACTCAGTTTAAAGATTTAAAAAGCACCCAAAAGTATAATTAAAGGGATCCATGCTTGTGCATCATATTCTAAGTCTTCTGAAGGCATACAATGAAAAACAACCCAAAATTTATTTCAGTTAAAAGTTTGACGTCCATTGGGCTAACATGAGCACATGAGAGATTCTCGTTCATAGTGGCTTGCATGTTCTTGTAGAAACCTGTGTTATTTTTACTACTGTTCCACAAAACAAAGAAAGTCATATAGGTTTGGAATTACATAAATGTGAGTAAATTATGGAATTTTCATTTTTGGGTGAACTATTGCTTTAAAAAGGGATCTTTCTTTTAAACCAGCTTTAGAATGCACTGTTGTTTCTTTGTGATCTCATTAGACATTATCTTGGCAGCATCCAGGATCTGGCTTGCACTCTCGTTCTCCAGGACGTTCCCCTCCGAGGACTGTTGCGTCTCCAGGATATGGTCCTCAATCTCTTTAAGTTGATTCTCATTGGCTGCAGACTGAAGAATGAGGGCATTCCTCTCCTCCTCTAATTCAGGTCTGAGGGACAAAACAACACAAATATCATACAGGGACATTCAACTTCTTTTAAAGGACATGAAGGAACTATGCAGAAGAGGGTTTACGGTTATTTGTCTCAGAATTGCCCTCAGGCAATGAAATGGTTACATTACATACTAGTTTGTTAGTGCTCTTTATTGCCTTTTTCAAGGTACAACAGGTCTGTATATTTGTATGTATGTAAGTGTACTTGCTTTTGCTACCACAATGCCAAGCAGCTGGTCTTCAAGGCCCTCTGGAGTAATCATAAAGTTCATTAGACACACTTTGGTGGCCAGCTCAGGCAAGTAATGAGGGTTATTCAGTTTTGTGGTGATGTAAAATCGGAAGTCAGCCGAGTACTCAATTACACTCTCACCTAATATTATACAGTCCACACCACCTATAAAGGTAAAGCAAGGAAAACATTTACACTTCAATTTTCAGTCTCTCTTTGAGAGTCAGATTATTAATTCATTCAAGCATGCATCACAATAAAAATCATGAAACAATAATCTTACATTTCAACATTTTGATATAAACAATAATACAGCATTATATTTGAAAGGATTGTTTAAGTTAATACCTTATTTGAAAACTTTTCAGCAGTAGTGGTTCTAAGGAAGGGTCAAGCTCTTCTCCTATGTTCTCCAGCAACAGTGGTGTACCAAACTGGATGCAGTTCTCAAGTGTTCTCATGTAGTCTGCATCAGCTAGCTTGATCACATTCAGGTTACTCTGTCATTCTGAATATTTCACCCATTTGTTGGCCTGACCCTGTGGATCTATCATCAATGGCCTAGCAAATACACAAACAGAGGTTTTAAAGCATGATATTTTAGCTCTAATATCACATGAAATGATCAGATGTAAAATGACATAATTTGTGAACACAAGATTTTGAAAGGATTCGGCTTAAACACTTTGGTTAAGACATACCATCTTCTGGAGTTGCTCTCTATAACACCATTGTCAATAGAGAAGCTGTCGGTGGACAGGCCAGCGATATTCCAGGCTCTGACCTTGATTGGATCTCCAAGAGCTTTACTCAGAGAGAAGTCATCAGAGGATGGGATCTTCTTGGACTGCATAGAATGAGAACATTTAAAGGGACAGTTCACACAAAACTGAAAATTCTCTCATTAACTCACCCTCATGCCATCCCAGATGTGTACAACTTTCTTCTGCTGAACACAAACAAAATTTTTAGAAAAATATCCCTGTTGGGCCATTCAATACAAGTGAATGGTGGCCAGAACTCAAAAAAGCACACAAAGACAGCATAAAAGTAATCCATACGACTCTATATCTTCAGAAGCGATAAGTGTGGGTGAGAAACAGATCAATAATTTAAGTCCTTTTTTACTATAAAGCTACATTTTCACCAGCCCTCCTGTGTGCATTCATGAGAGGACCGAGTTCTTCTTCTGTTTTTTGACTACTCACATACTTCGTGCCTATAAGGAGAAAGTAAAAAAAGGAGTGATAAAATTAAAGGTTATTTGCACAATAGCCCACTAGGTGGTGATATGCACAAAGAATGCAAATCACCAAAAAACAAAAGACCTCTCGTGAATGCGCATAGGAGGGCTGGTCAAAGTGGAGATTTAAAGTAAAAAAAGAACTTAACTACTGATCTGTTTCTCACCTACACCTATAATATCACTTCTCAAGAGCTGAGATATTCTTCTAAAAATCTATGTTTGTGTTCAGCAGAAGAAAGTCACATGTATCTGGGATGGCATGAGGGTGAGTAAATGATGAGATAATTTTAATTTTTGGGTGAACTATTCTTTTAATAAATAAAACTGAATATTCATTTGTGAACAAGACCCATCTTCACATAGAGGTGCAGTACATTGCAGAGCTTGGCCCACACTTTGGTGCAGTCATGGCGGAAGCTGGCAGTAAAAGTTCCCAAGCAATAACTCTGGCAGATATTAGCACATCACCTAACATTAAGTTATCATATGTGCGCTGAAGGTCATAGGCTGCTTTCTACCACCTGTGTAATAATACAAGAACATCTAATTTTCACACTCTATTAAGCACAAATACAGGGAATCCCCCAGATGAAAAGACCAGCATTGCTGGTCATCAGCTAATGTTGTGTTTTGGGTGCTGGTCCCCCAGCAAGGGATGTTGGTGTGCTGGTGACCCTACCAGGCTTTAAAACTAGCTTCATAAGAAACCAGATATTTCTAAGGTCTGTTCATAGTTGATCAAAACCTTGTCTTTTCTCCTCCTAAACCTCCAATAAGCTTTTTGGCTCTCTCCAGCTTGCGAGCACAGAGGTCCACCTGGTACTCCAGCTGATTGAGGAGACCAGGCGATCCTCAACCTCTTTTAGCTCTGCCCTTTTCTAGTTCAGCAGGGCCATGATTGCTGGGCCACAATAAGGTTAGCCTTCTTAGGGGCCACCACCTGATAGAGAAAAGAGGTCAACAATTGTTTCGAAACAGTATTGATTTTTAAATCTTCAAGTTAGGATATAAATAAAAACAAAAACAAATAAAAGGGTCATATTAAAAGACATAATATCTGATTTTAGAATATATTTGAGAAAATATGTAATGTTAATAACTACTGTCAATAATTTTTGTTGAGAGAGAATTGGTGTGAGATACTAATGCGAGTTCGCCAACATTTGCAACGCTGTCGTAAACTTCCATAGCAGTGATCCTTCTGCAAAGCCCTTCAGCTGCAGATGAGGCCTTGGACTACTTTAGTGGGGTCAAAGTCAAGGTTGGTCATGCACTCACTATGAATCTTAAGCATCACTTCATCCTGTCACAAAACAACACCATTCAATTACAGTTACAGTTACCGTGACAATCCTCCACATCCTTCTCTATGAAACAGACTTACAGGGATATTGTCTTTGTCATATTCCTTTTGGTCTTTAAGGATATTTATGTCCCCTAGCAACTTCGTGCTTGGACCCCAGTAATCAAGAATCTATAAGAAGAGACAACATGCTCTCGGAAAACATCATAAAACTGAGAAAACTCTTGTCATATGAACTGTCTAGACTGCTTTTCACATTCAGTCCCATTCCAGCAGGATCATTGATCTTCTCTGGTTTGATGTCTTTCATGACACACACTGCTGCCATCACCAGCTTTAATCCTAATAGAGGATTCTTCATGGATTTTACAATCGTCACGTCAGTCGGCTAAAATAACACATCAATCATAATAAATCTTTAACTTAAATTTATATCCAATCTTTAATTACACTTTTTTATGTTCTATACAGCTTAATGCTTCTGATAGGCTGAATGTCACAAAGAAATGTCCTATTAGGTGTCATAGAGGTCATATTTCAACCCAAAATAAAAACAAAAAATAAGACATTATATTTTGTAAAAGAAAAAGCCAGTTTTTATGACTATTAAGATTTTTTTTACATTGTGACATTATTTTTTTTTATGACAATTGAGAAATCTAATTCTTATTACTCAAAGTAAAGACAGTAATGAAATTATAGAAATACAGACATTACTCATAGTAATACAGTAATACAAATCATCCTCTCAGAATGCAATAAAATAACTTTGCAACATTAGAATTTAAACTATAATTAATTAATTTATATGATAAACTATAACATTTATTACTATTTATTATAGTAATGTGACATTATTTTTTATGACAATTAAGAAATCTAATTCTTATAACTCATAGTAAGACAGTAATGAAATTATAGAAATACAGACTATTACTGTTTATTTACTATTTAGACTATTAATACTACTCATAGTAATGAGAATTTTAAAACAAAATCCACATTAAAGTAGGCTACTGAGAAGGAGAGGGTTTGCTTAATTGTCATGAAAATAATGGTCTTCAAATTTGGTTTAATGTTTTTTTGCAAAATATCATTTTCTTTAAATTATTGGGTGAAATATGACCTTCTTGACAGTTTTCATGAGATTCTCTCGATTAGGAGGGTAACTGACCTTGAGTGTGTCCAGGGCAGCAAGGGCAGCCTCCAGTGCTGGGATGGCTTCAGCAAAGTCATTTTCACTTTCATTCTTCAAAGCCTGGGCTTAATTTGCTTCTATAGTAGCTGTCTCTTCATCCACACAAACAAGTTTGCTCTTAGCCTCAACCTCCACTGACTCAACCTCTATCACCTGCAGGAGAAACAAGTTGCTAACACATGCAGGCAGGCTTTGTTGAAATTATAGGAATAGTTCAACCAAAAATTATAATTCTCTCATCATTTATTCACCCTTATGTCGTCTCAAACTCGTTTGACTTTCTTTCTTCTGTGGAACACAAAAGATGTTATTTAATAGAGATATGATGTCTGTTTGTCCATACAAGGCAAGTGAATAGTGACAAAATTTTCAAGATCCAAAACGGACATAAAGGCAGCATAAAGGTAATCCATAAAACTCCAGCTGTTTAATCCATGTCCTCTGAAGCAATCCAATCAGTTTTGGGTGAAAACAGACCAAAATATAACTTATTTTTCACTATAAATCATGACATCAGTAGTGTCTTTGGCAATCATGACTTCAAGCTCGATTACACTTCCTAGCACCATCTAGTGCTGTGCGAATGCGTCAGGCACTAGGAAGTGTAATCAAGCTTAAAATCATCATCGTGCCAAGAGACTGCAATGGCAAGATGAACAGTGAAAAAGTTAATTTTGATCTGTTCTCACCCAAAACCAAAGACATGGATTAAACCACTGGAGTCTTATGGATTACTTTTATGCTGCCTTTATGTCCTTTTTGGACCTTGAAAATTTGGTCACCATTCACTTGCATTGTATGGAGAAACAGACATCATATCTCCATTAAAATATCTTCGTATGTGTTCCACGGAAGAAAGAAAGTCATAAGAATTTGAGACGATATATGGGTGAGTAAATGATGAGAGAATTATCATTTTTGGGTGAACTATTCCTTTAACCCAAAGTACCTGAAAGACTACAATGGAACCAACAGAAACAAAGTAAAATCTATTCAGCGGTAGTAAAAAAAAAAAGAACAAATAATGATCTGATTTCAACACAGCTATTGTGAGAAGGATTGTACTATTTCTTACTTTCATTATTTTGATGTTGTCAATCTTGGCTTGCTCTAGTTTAGGCTGAAGGTCCACCAACTCTTTCATTTCACCCACCTAGATCAGCAAAAATGCATTCAAATAATCTATATGCCTCATTGATCTAGATTACTTGATCCAATTTAGTATTATTGAAGATGTTGTATGAACTGGGAATTCAATTATAATGTCTATTTGCTGCTTTTATCAAGTACTATCATTTGTACATTATTCCCAACACATTATCTGATACTCTGCAAATGCCAGTTTGTCCAGTCCATTTGTATATCTGTTTTTAGCATTCATGACAGTGCCTTGTTTTTGAATGAGAAGTCTGAAGGCAGCTATGAGCTCCAAGTAGGAGATAGGAGACACAGTTATGGTGACCCAGCTCTGACAAAAACCTGCAAACATTACATCATTTTACTCTTACCTGTGTGAGAGTGACAAATTGTGAAAAATATATTGTCCAACATGTGTTCTAGTGATAAGTTTACATATCTTATTAGTTATTAGCTTTTATAGAAACATCATACTTATGAGACAGATCAATAGCAGAAGTGTGGAAGGTCTTGAAGACTTCCTATCGCTCAAGATTACTCAGCTCTAGTGTCTCAAAGAACTTATTCGCCACTCGCTCCAAAGCCTCCTCAGGCCATGGCTGGGGAGATCAGAAACTGAAATGTAGCTTCACTTTAAGAGAAGGTTTGTGTTCAAAATTCATCAAATTGATAACAATATTTTTACCATCAAATATTTTTTTATTTGTAAAAGTAACAGTAGTTATATTAATTTAAGAAGAAATCTCTTATAAAACCACTTCCATCCAGAACAAGTTCTCAAACCATAATTGCTAAATGAATGACCAAAAATGAATTACACTCAAATTTTTCCTCAAAAAATGTTTTACGACTAAAGAAATTAATAGTAATTCTAAAATATAAGTATCAAATAATGACATGAGATGAAGACTCCAGTCATATCAGTAACCTTATAAAAGCTGTTTAAATCTACTTGGAGAGGGTCCCCTCATGGAGGCTGCCATGTTATGATCACATTAATTTTGGGTGAACTATCCTTTTAACCATCTCTTCCCTGGCCATTCAAGCCTTACCTGAAACCAGTCTATGGTGCAGCAGATAATGAGGGAAGGGAACTGTCTGAGGCGGTTGCGGAAGGCATCTCTAATTGGACTGAAGGCCACAACAATATGTAGGTTCTCTCTACAGCGGTTCACAAAATAGGCGATCAGAGCCAGAGGGCTGAACTCCACATTTTTATTCCCAGCCTGAGCAATGGGCCGTACAGCCTGAAGGGGACACAGACACTGAATGGAAAATACAATATTCTTACAATACAATCCTTAACATAGTACTTGCCATTTATTTTGTCTGTATCATACCTCCATGATTTCTTGATTTTCGTCAACAGCAAAGATGTTCAGCACCTCTCCTGTGTTTAAAATTCTGTCCACATCCTCTAAAAAGGCCTTGTCTTTTATTTGAGCATCAGTGAGCAGGAACACCATTTTCTGACTATTAGAGGATATTTGTGAACTTGCTTAGATAAATCCTGTATGTAATACAGTATCATACGCTAAAGTGTGAACAGCATTTGAAAAGTTATCGGAATATGACGAGATTCATGCGCTTCTTGTGGGTTTGGTTTTACTCATCCAGACAGGCTTCCACAACCTCACCAAAGCACTCCATGGAGGGAACCTCAGCATACAGCCACTCACTTTGTCCACGTCATATAATCGCCAAATAACAGGTTCTGCATGTCCTCCTCACAAAGCTAAAAAGAAACAATACATAAAGCTAAACATCTTCAATTTGACCAATTTAGCAAGTACTTTATATTCATGGTGTATAATACACAACTATACAGTGCAATCAGAAATGCCAAATTTTTAAGTGCATCATTTACAGAATAATAATTTACATCCTGACAAAGCCATAGTTTTTTTTTACGTACAGGTTTGTTACCATTCCGAAGAATTCCAAAGTGCTGCTTTACAATATTGCTAATGAGTGTGAAGAGCCAGGCACGGTCCTTGTCATCCACATGGCGATCATAGAAGACACAGTACAGTTCATGTGCAAAAAGTCAAATCATTGTTCTCTTGTTTGTTAGTGATTCCTTCCTCAGTAGCAGGCAGCCCTGCACCACTCGAGAGAAATCTCTCAAGTTGAAAGTGTAATGAGACTTAGCTGGGGTAGGAAGAAGATTTTCTATGGCTTTTTTATAAGCCTATATAAAATAAAAAACAAACACAGAATACACGATTACAGAAATATGATTAGAGAAACAGGTAAACAAATAAAAAATACATATATCTTTTTTTAAATACAACACTCACCTCATGTTGCAGAGACTATTTGATTCCCAAGCATGAAGCAATCAGGTGGGAAATTATTGGTCCGGAGGTAAAAGGTCACAACATTGGAGAAAATGTGCACCATGGTCTCATATATTGATCTATTGTGTACATAAGTTTAGTTTACCAGTTTCCATGGTCAAAATACGGATGAAGCAGCTCAACTGGAGGTTGTACACCAAACACCTCCTTTGCTGGCACATTCATGTCATCCACAAAAATTACGCATTTCTTTTCCATAGGAGGTCCATATACCCCCTTTCGCCTTTTATCTACACTTGCGGCCAAAAGTTTGGAATAATGTACAGATTTTGCTCTTATGGAAAGAAATTGGTACTTTTATTCACCAAAGTGGCATTCAACTGATCACAATGTATAGTCAGGACATTAATAATGTGAAAAATTACTATTACAATTTGAAAAAAATGTTCAGAACTTAAACTTCTTCAGAGTGTTCTCATAAAAATACCTTAACGTGCAGCAATGACAGCTGTGCAGATCCTTGGAATTCTAGCTGTCAATTTGTCTAGATACTCAGGTGACATTTCACCCCACGCTTCCTGTAGCACTTGCCATAGATGTGGCTGTCTTGTCGGGCACTTCTCACGCACCTTACAGTCTAGCTGATCCCACAAAATCTCAATGGGGTTAAGATCCATAACACTCTTTTCCAATTATCTGTTGTTTATTGTCTGTGTTTCTTTGCCCACTCTAAGCTTTTCTTTTTGTTTTTCTGTTTCAAAAGTGGCTTTTTCTTTGCAATTCTTCCCATAGGGCCTTTACTGTTGTACATTAAATTGGTGTTGAGCGGGTAGAATTCAATGAAGCTGTCAGCTGAGGACATGTGAGGTGTCTATTTCTCAAACTAGAGACTCTGATGTACTTATCCTCTTGTTTAGTTATACATCTGACCTTCCACATCTCTTTCTGTCCTTGTTAGACCCAATTGTCCATCATCTTTGAAGACTGTAGTGTACACCTTTGTATGAAAGATTCATTTTTTTGGCAATTTCAAGCCTTCATTCCTCAAAACAATGATTGACTGACGAGTTTCTAGAGAAAGCTATTTCTTTTTTGCCATTTTTGACTTAATGTTGACCTTAAGACATGCCAGTCTATTGCATACTGTGCCAACTTAAAAACAAACACAAAGACAATGTTAAGCTTCATTTAACGAACCAAATAGCTTTCAGCAGTGTATGATATAATGGCAAATGATTTTCTAGTACCAAATTAGCAATTTAGCATGATTACTCAAGGATAAGGTGTTGGAGTGATGGCTGCTGGAAATGGGGCCTGTCTAGACTTGATCAAAAATGACTTTTTTCAAATAGTGATGGTGCTGTTTTTTATATCAGTAATGTCCTGACTATATTTTGTGAGCAGCTGAATGCCACTTTGGTAAATTAAAGTACCAATTTCCTTCCGAAACAGCAAAATCTGTACATTATTCCAAACATTTGGCCGCCAGTGTAGTCTGGACATAATAATGTTCTACAGGATAGAAAGAAAGCTTTTGTTATAGGAATACTGATAATTGGTTCTATGGTATCCTTTTCGGTCACATTCTGACAACATGGTCAATGTTTGGGAAGTGTCCTGGCAGTTACTTGGGTCTGATTAGCACTGGTGCGAGCAGAGAAGTTGATGAAGAAGGGAAGGTAGTGTACTTTGTCTAGATTGTTCATTAGTTTTTCTTTCACATAAACAGACTTGCCAGTGCCAGTGGGGCCAACGAGCAAAAGAGGCATAAGTCCAATCAAAAAATAAGAACATTGGTTTGGCAATTTGGTTTGTTGGTCTTAACTGGTTTAAGCTGGTCTCTGAGCCTGGCCAAGCTGGTTTTACTGGTTGACCAGCTGGCCTCCTAGCCTGACAAGGTGAAAAGTGCCCAAATCCTCTCTAAAATCATTCAACAGACCAGCCTGAACAAGCTGGGAGACCAGATTTGTTCCACCAGGAAATCAACTTGAAGTTCTTATGCCCTTCAACACATAAGAAAAGTGTACTTACATCCCATATTTAATGCAGAGATCCATCAGATAAGTGTATCGCACTGTGTCAATTGTGGGGACGATGATATCCTGTACTATGGTATTCTTGTCCCTGAATGGTACATTTCAGATTGACTCATTCCAGAGAACCCAACATCCTTTTCCTTTTAACTTAATTTGAAAGGGAAAAGACTAATTTTCAAAAGTAATCTCTCAAATCTCAACACAGCAGCAGTTATGGGGTGATTTTCTGCTATTCCTGAGGTGATTTCCCAGAGAAACTGATCAAATTGAGTATGACTGTCTGTCTCACAGCAACCACCAACAGACCACACCAAGGCAAAGGCAAAGGCAAAAGCTGCCTGTGTAGGGCAAAATAAGTCATGTTTCCAGTTAAGATCTTATACATTGTATCTTGTATCTTTCAAATGAATAATTACCATGATCCATGTGCATATGTTTTTTGTTCCCCAGGTCTTCATGTAGAGGCTTAGTCAGTAACATCTCAAAGAGTTGTGTAAGAGACACAACTGTATTACTGTTGCTGATGGGAATGACCTCCTGGAATATGAGACAGTTGACCAATGAGTCCAGACTGATTTTCTCATTGGAGATCATGTGAGAATAGACAGCATCTCACACTTAGATCACACTGGCAAGATCAAAGATAAAGTACAGTTACATGGATATGCTGTATAAGACAGTGGTTGTCAATTGTTGGGTTGCGACCAAAAATTGGGTTTGCTGGTCTATTCTGATAGGGTCGTGGACAGCATGGAAAAAAACATGTTAAATGGAAACAATAAAATGTTACCACTCATATGTGGCGGAAAAATAAATAGGCTCAACTTTTTGAAATGTTTGCAGGAAAGAGGTGAGAGAAGGAGGATCTATGTGCAGGCATTTCAATTAATAAACATAAAAGAACTCAAAACATGACAAAAGAACAAACTGTTACATCCATGAAAGGTTAACAACGGACAAAGACAGAGAGAACACCAGGGCAATTTATACACAAGAAATAAGGTTAACAAGACACAGCTGGGATCAATCAAGGGGAACACAGAGAACAGAGACACAACAAAAACAAAAAACAATCTTTAAACTAAAAGTCTTTATCCTTCTAGCAACCACTAGTGGCTGCTAGGGAGCATGTCCCAAGAGCTACAGAGCCCCCCCCCCCGCCGGAAGCAGAGACTCAGGCGGCAGAGCCGCAGGAGGCGGAAGCTCCGGAGATGGGACAGACTCATCAACTGCCTCAGGGAACTCAACAGACTCGTTGACAGCCTCAGGGAGCTGGACAGGCTCAATGAGTACAGGAAACTGGACAGGCTCGTGGACAGCCTCAGGGAACAGGACAGACTTGGGGAACGGGACAGACTCGTCAACAGCCTCATGGAACTCAACAGACTCGTTGACAGCCTCAGGGAACTGGATAGGCTCAGTGAGTACAGGGAACTGGACAGGCTCGTGGACAGCCTCAGGGAACGGGATAGACTCGGGCAACTGGACAAGCTCTGGGAACTGGACAGATTCAGGGAACTGGACAGGCTCGTGGACAGCTTGGGGAACTGGACAGGCTCGTGGACAGCCTCGGGCAACTGGACAGACTCGTGGACAGCCTCGGGCAACTGGACAGGCTCCGGGAACTGGACAGCCTCGGGCAACTGGACAGGCTCGTGGACAGCCTCGGGCAACTGGACAGGCTCGTGGACAGCCTCAGGGCAACTGGACAGGCTCGTGGACAGCCTCGGGCAACTGGACAGGCTCGTGGACAGCCTCGGGCAACTGGACAAGCTCCGGGAACTGGACAGATTCAGGGAACTGGACAGGCTCGTGGACAGCCTCGGGGAACTGGACAAGCTCCGGGAACTGGACAGATTCAGGGAACTGGACAGGCTTGTGGACAGCCTCGGGGAACTGGACAGGCTCGTGGACAGCCTCGGGGAACTGGACAGGCTCGTGGACAGCCTCGGGGAACTGGACAGCCTCGGGCAACTGGATAGATTCAGGGAACTGGATAGATTCAGGGAACTGGACAGGCTTGTCAACAGCCTCAGGCAACTGGACAGGCTCCTCAACAGCCTCGGGCAACTGGACAGGCTCCGGGAACTGGACAGCCTCAGGGAACTGGACAGATTTGGGGAACAGGACAGGCTCGTCGACAGCCTCGGGGATCAGGACAGGCTCATCGACAGACTCAGTGGTCGGGAGCGCTGGCAGCTACAGGGGAACGGCCTCCGTGGCTGGGAGCACTGGCAGCGACTGGGGACAGTCGAGGCTTCAGGCGCTCGCTCTGGGACGGTCGAGGCTTCAGGCGCTCGCTCTGGGACGGTCGAGGCTTCAGGCGCTCGCTCTGGGACGGTCGAGGCTTCAGGTGCTGGCTCATTGACCGTGGCAGGCGTGGGCGCTGGCTCGTTGACCATGGCATGCGTGGGCGCTGGCAGCGGCACGGGATTACTGCCATACCCCACAGTGTAAGGGGAAAATGTGAGCCTCAAAGCATAGTCAATGAATTTGACCAAGGAAAGTTCACATCTGCCACCTGGCAGACAGGATTTCACAGGCTCATTAATTCCGAATCGATAGCAGTCCTTGAGACAAATATCTCCCCAACTGAAATCCTGGGCAAGACTGCAGAACTGCTCTGTATATTGCTCAATGGTATCACCTCCTTGTCTGAGAGACAACAATTGCCAAGCCACTAGATCCATAGTCTGGTCAGTTGTTCTATAACATTTGCAGGAAAGAGGTGAGAGGAGGATCTATGTGCAGGCTTTTTAATTCAAACTAATTTAAATAAACATAAAAAGAACTCAAAACATGACAACAGAACAAACCATTACATCCATGAAATGTTAACAACTGCAAAGACAGAGAGAACATGAGGGCAATAAATACACAAGAACTAACAAGGTTAACAAGACACATCTGGGATAAATCAAGGGGAACAAACAACAGAGACACAACAAAAACAAAAACCAATCTTCAAACTAAAAGTCTTTATCAATCTATTGACCTCTAGTGACCGCTAGGGAGAATGTCCTAAGTGTTACACTTTTAAAAAGGAGAAAACACTTTCCATATCTTTTGTTGTTGACGTCAAAGGCTATGCATTTAATAAAACTCTACAGTACTTTGGCACAAATTCACAATCAGTCACTTGGTATTATAGCTAATATTAATAGTGTTTGGCCCATTATTTGTTCCAAAAGTGAGGTTGGTTAATTATATTTCTGTATTTTTTTATTTATTTATTTATTTTTTTGTATTTACAGAATTGCCAATTTTCATATATACTGCATATTATTCGGCCTGTGAAGTTTATCCACTTGGTCTCCAATATAAAATCTGGGTCCTGAATCAAAATCAGCTGAAAGCCACTGATGTGTGACATATAGCAAATGACCAACAGCAATTCATTGGTGAATGAAATTTAAATATTTACCCGACAATGTTTTCGTAACAAATTTAGTGCTGGAGGAAGTAGCCACTCAAAGAGCTGTTGCAGTAGTGTGGAATTGTCCTGTGTCTGAAGTGGGTCAGGAAGTGTTTTCATCCATGAGACCACCAAAGGCATCCAACCTATCTGAGAGGGCTCCATATAGATCATTCTACAGCAACTCACTGTGGCTGGCTACGTGGAGAAATCAGACATTGTTAGTATGCTATAATTTTGTATAATTAATGCTGAGGTGGTTTTGAAGTTCAAATCTTGCAACCAACTGACTTACAGAAGCTTGCGACAGATCCATGGCCTCAAAAATCAGACTCATCTGACTGGACATTTGGATAATCTTCCTACTCATGAGGCACAGCTAAAAAAAAATAGAAAATCATTGACAAAAGAGACCCTTCAAACAACATTCTCACAACATTACAACAACATTTCAATGACTAACATCTTATAAAGTTTGTATTATGCAAAGTTAATGGAACCAAATTATATAATCAGTGTTTGATAAAAGCTCTCACAATGTCAGGAAAACGTTAAGCAACATTGTTTGAACGTCCATCAAAATTACAGTTTCTAAGCTATTAGCGAAGTTCTCATCAGTGAAGCTCCACTTAGCTAATAGCGAACAACAAATTGCACTGACAAACAACATTGAATTCATTGTAAATGTAGACTAGACACTAAATTTTTCTTTGTCATCCAGCACAGTGTTCATGCTCTCAATCCACAGCGTGTCTATGGGGCCACATCACCCACCATTCTGTCTGGGCTCTCACTTAAGGCAAATTCTCGAAAGGTGTTTGCCACAATACCATCGGTCCACTGATGAACCAACAATGCATAAGGTGAAAAACTGCACATGCAGAGTACAGAAAACTGTTAAAATAAGCAAACTGCTAAGGCTTTTACTCTTCTCTCAACATCTCACCTCATGGGACACAGGATCAAACTGACCAAACAGTTGGCCCATTGTAATAGATTTAGGATTGATAGTTTGATGCACAATGTTTTCTTCTTCATTATAACCTCTCTCTTTTGTTTGAGGACTTTGCGCAGAGTGCAGCCAGAGTCAGGAGTCAAGTCATAGCCCACAATTTCCGACATTTGCTCCCAGTTCGAGGTCTGATGCCAGGGTTACACAGGGTGGATACCATTGGAATGTACTCTTGTTTAAAACAGTGTTTGAGGATTAAGGAGAACAGCTAAAAACAGGGCCAATTTCTTCTTGTTTTGAATCCAAGAATAAAAGCCATAATTTTGATGTACAGCATGGGGTGGAAACCCTACTCTTTGACTTGCTCAACAACACTGGAGCAGATGAGAATAGTGGCATTCTCCTGTTTGCCCTCCTGCACCTCTTTGGGCTTCCTCTTTATTCCTGCTATTTTCTCTCTCTCTCTTGCTTGGCTTTCTTTTGTTTCTGCTGGAAGAAATTCAGCATCTTGTATCTCTCTCTGAGGTACACCTCAACCTCCAGCTTGATACTCTCACCATTCAGATCCAAGAAATCTCAAAATAAAATACTCAAAAGAAATGAGTGCACAAAGCACAGCACTACGACCATGCGCAATGTCTGATCCAATTTTCATGAGAGGACTAATTCTAAGTACAATTTTCATGCCAGCGCCAAGCGCAAATGGCCATGGGTGGGAGTGTTTGTGCTACTGTGGGTGTGTGCGTGCAAACTGGGGGTGCATTGTACGTAAATTACGGGGCGCAAAGAGCAATTTGCTATTTTCCTGAGAAATAGGTCATTGCGCTAAGACATTTCAAAGGGACAGTGGCGGTTCTAGCTTGTATGGCGCCCTGGGCAAAACCTGCTTCAACACGCCCCCAAAGTTGTTGACGGGGGGGGGGAAGGGAAATGGTGGGATGTGTGGGTTCCTCGTGCCACCCCACCGCAAGGTGCCACCCTGAGCAACAGCACATGTCGACCATGCCTAAATCCGCTACTGCAAAGGGACATCTATTTTAGCACAAAGTCTAAACCCAGTTCCTGCATTTAAAGTTTGGAGATTCTACCAGCAGGTGGTAATAAAGTTCATGACGAAACGCCGAAAATACAGTGGAACATCAAATTATGTACCTGACAATCACTATTGTAGCCGTTTTATGAAAAAAAAAAAAATGTAAACTATAAATTTGTGTTAAACTATCTATAGGTCATGGTTTATTTTTCAATTATTATTATTATTATATTTATATTTACAATTGTATTTATGATCTAATTTATGTTGATATTTTTCCACCTATTGTTGTAGAGTGATTTTTTAGTCTGCAAAAGGGGCTGGTGAAAGAAGTTGGAGTGAGTAAAATGACTAGATTTCAATGTATTTTTTTTTTTTTTTTTTTTGAACATTTAATTAAACTATATTTTCTTTTTGTTTGAAGTGTAATTTGAATTTAGAAATATTTTTGGTTTAATTTTTTCGTGTTTCAGTAAATGTAAATGTTTCAAAATCACCATCAACTGGTGGAAGTGTGTTTCGATACAATCACTGTTAATACTAGCCATTAATTGTTTGTCAGTAGATAAAAATTATTAATAATACTTACATTCTGTATAATTTAATGGAACGTAAATCCTGATGAAAACCAAATTTTCCATTCGTATAGAAGCGTGTCACTGTCATAGAAATATGCCTGACATTCAAGGACACTGTTAATGCCCAAAAGAACGTAAGTCCACATTACTATACTTCTAAATCAAGAGTTCTCAACAGGGGCGGTACCACCCCCCAGGGGGCGTTCAAAGGATGCCAGGGGGCGCTGAGAGCAAATTAGTAGAGAGGGGGAGCGTTAGGTTACAAATGGGGGGTGTTTATCAGTCATAATAATCAAATCTATCATCAAGTTCCTCTTTGCATTAAAACATTTATCTAGACTTGGTGTATATCAGTTGGTTCTCAATTATATGGGTTGGTACGCATTTGTACCGCGGTTCATCTGATTTTGAAGTCTAGCAACGCATCTGAAGTATCTGGTTTAGGATCGTCAAATACACAAGTAAAGGCACAACCTCGGCTAATGCACCTAAATGGCTCTGTAGATGGATACGGCTCAATGGACAGAGCAGCGCGAGTGCAAAGCTCTTAAAGCTCAAGCTCTTAAACTCACAACTTTGCGAGAATCAGTGAGCAAGGCGCTAGAAGCAGAAACCATTTGAATTCAACATAGATTCTACATCACCACCCTTGAATTTACTATAGTAACACTAACTGTACTTTAGGCAGAAATAGATTGATAATAAATATTATCATATCACTACTTCAGCTCTATTAAATTTGTCATGGGCTACATTAGGGGAGTGAGGGAATATAATTAATTTTTGTTATAACTTATAAATATTTATATTTTGTATTTATTGTTTTTTCATGTGCTTAGAGTAGGTCTACTGTTTATAATTACAAAAATGCCATAGTTTGTTTTGTAGAAATCATGTTACATCTAACCATCCATGCTTCCATGTGTTTACTATGGTCTTGCTACAAATACCACTGTTAAATCTATAAAAATAAATAATTAATGAATAACTTAAAATTTCCAAAAAGGCAAATGTAAAATATATTAACAATATCACTTTTATTATTAGTTTCTGTCTTCGCATTTTAATTTTATAGGCCCCAGATATAGCCCTCCATCTGTTTGAATTCAAGAAACGCAAGGTTTGGTCTCACATTCATGACTCATAAGCCTGCTGAATTTATTAACAAAACTTGCAATCATGCAATGTGGGCCTGGGTAGCTCAGCAAGTAAAGACAAGTTTGAATCCAGGGCGTGCTGAGTGACTCCAGTCAGGCTTCCTAAGCAACCAATTGGCCTGGTTGCTAGGGTGGGTAGAGTCAGGTTGGGTTAACCTCCTCGTGGTCACTATAATGTGGTTCTCCCTCTCGGTGGGGTGCGTGGTGAGTTGTGCGTGGATGCCGTGGAGAATAGCGTGAAGCCTCCACATGTGCTAGGTCTCCGCGGTAACGCGCAAAACAAGCCACGTGATAAGATGTGCGGACTGACTGTCTCAGACGTGGAGGCAACTGAGATTCGTCCTCCTCCACCCGGATTGAGGCGAGTCACTACGCCACCTCGAGGACTTAGAGCGTATTGGGAATTGGGCATTCCAAATTGGGGAGAAAAAGGGAGTAAAAAAAAATCATGCCATGCATCAAAATTGCATTAAGCAAATAACTAGTGTTGGGATCGAGTCCGAGTCAAGTCCGTGTCTTTAAACAATCGAGTCCGAGTCGAGTCCAAGTCCAAAAGCATCACAAATGCCATGGACTCGGCCAGACTCGGAAAAAAATTCCAAGTCCGAATGGCTCGAGTCCGAGTCAAGTCCGAGTAAAAATGCATTCAAGTCCATGACACGTCCAAGAGCCCATTAATATTGGACTCGTGACTTTGATTCGTGTCCGAGTCCGAACTCGAGTACCCCAACTCTACAAATACTGAGTTTTGTGTTTTATGTTTGGAGTAAGGGAATGAAGTAGGGGACTGTAAGGGGATTTAGTGGAAAGGAGGAGGCGAGAACCGGCTTGACAACTTAAATAATAATTTATTAAACAAAAACCCAACCAAAAACACACAACTAAAAACACAGCACAGCTGTCTGTAATTCTCTCTCTCTCGAACTGTCGTCCCCGGCCGCCTTTATCCCTCGCGCGCCCCGTCAGGCTGATTGGGGACCGGGTGTGTCTCATTCCAGCCCGGCCCCGCCCTCCTCGGCTCTACAGGGACGTTCATCAAAAAAAGGTTGAGAACCACTGTTCTAATTCATTGCATACAGCCCAATAACACTACCAACTTCTTATGAATGTGCTGTCTTTGTTTATATCATGGGTGCTTGACAAGGAATGTACTATATACAGTAATAGGATGCAGACGCTGCCGGAGAAAAACCTCAGAATTAAATTGCACTTGACCCAGCCCATTAGCGCGTTGCGCACATAATTTCGCCAAATCCAATTGCACCTAGACTTAGCACATGCTTGCACAAAAATACCAAAACTTCATGGCCATGCCCATTAACGTTGCACTTATGGCTCTTAAAATAGGACCCATGGTATGATGGGATATGAAGTGTCTTCAAGACAAAAACAAATCCTCAGTGAGACAAACGTTCTTGTCACACACCATGTTTTACTCCTCTGTCTGATATTATTGAAAGCAAAGTGATATATTGTAAATTGATCTGAAAGGAAAATATCACTCCAAAAATAACCATTTATCATTTTGTCATAATTTACTCAAAACCCATGTCACTTTCTTTCTTCTGAGGAACACTAAAGGAGACATTTTGAAAAAAAAAAAATTCTGCTCACTGTTTTCTCCTTTTGAAGCTTGAAAGCTCTGCACCCCATTCATTGTAATCACATCAAAAGGAGCAAAAAGTCCATTCTTCACATAAAAATTATTCTTTTGTGTTCCACGGAAGAAAGAAAGTAATACAGATTTGAAACAACATGTGACAGAATTCAACATGACAGAATTTTCATTTATGGGGTGAACCATTTCTTTAATAAGCAACCACAGTAACATAATTCAGACAAATTGATTCCACAAAACCTCTTCTTTGTACGCTGCCATTTCAGAACCAAGCTGAAGAACTTCTGATAAGCTTGATAGTTTCCTTCATCACCTCCACCTCTGTGTAAAAAGTTTGTTCCCATTTGTAAAGTGCTTCCTCTTTGTTCATCAATACAATTCATTCCTCAATGTCCTGAATTATTTTTTGTACAGTTCTTACATCAGAAGCATACTGGAAAGGCAAGATAAAGTAACACAAAAAAGGAATATAAATCATCAGGGTCTTTATGAAATGAAATAACCATTGCTTTAGTTCGACTGGACAGATAAACCAAGCATAGATTTCAGTTTTGAATATACCTGTTGCATCATATCGAGTTCAGAGCACTCTGCAAATTCCTCCATTCTGTGGCCTACTTTCTCCAATTCTAGCAACAGCTTTCCTCTCTGACCCATAAGTTCCTGTTGTCCCTTCAGCTTGGCCTTCTCAATCACCTGGAATAACATAGTGTGTAAAGTGCTTCTAATAAAGAAAAGCTTGTATATTTGTTTCATTGTTTTATATCCATGCAAAATATCTGGATATCTTCATAAAAAATATCACCTCATCACTTTATTTTTTGTGGCCAGAGCAGCACTGTGGCATTTAATTCAAGGTGTTCTGCATAAAGAATTTGCACATCCAACAAATAATTCAGCCTGTGCTGTGTTTCCTATAAACAGTAAAAAAAATTAAATACATTTTTTTTATTTGAAAGTTGTATTTCACAATTGTCATTCACAGTAAGAACATACAGTATTGAAGTAAATAGGAAGAAATAACCATGTTTGTGTATGTGTGATCCTGAGGTACTTGCCATAATCTTGTTGTTAAGC
The DNA here is from genome assembly GCF_019703515.2 of Myxocyprinus asiaticus. Classification (NCBI taxonomy): domain Eukaryota; kingdom Metazoa; phylum Chordata; class Actinopteri; order Cypriniformes; family Catostomidae; genus Myxocyprinus; species Myxocyprinus asiaticus. The sequence goes on along the minus strand of NC_059372.1, from coordinate 27,029,856 downwards.
TCCTCTATTCCCTTGGTTTTTACATGTTCAATATAAGCGGTCATTTCCATCATGTCCTCTGTTGTCTCAGGGCCTTTCAAAGCCCTGTCTCGAATGGTCTAACACTCATTACAGATAAAATAAGAAAAATACAGAATCATGCTTCAGCTTCACTAAAGTTTAGATATATACTCCACAGATCTAAAGAGAAAGCGGTTAACAAATTGGCACATCTTGCTATAGACTGCATTGATGTTGTGACCTGACAAGCTTCCCCACAAGGATTTGGGAAAAGGCATTCGCTTTTTTTGCAAGCCCTTGCTTGAGCTACTCACAGTCCAGTCGTACCATGTCAACATGTATCAAAGAGGGAACACGAGATATCTCTTGTGACAATGCCCAAAAGCATTTCACTTGCTGATATGTATCAATTGGACATAAGAACACACAGATGTGATGCAAAACAGATTAAACATTAAATATTAAACAGACACATTAGCATACAATGAATAAATATATTCAAAATTCTATTAATGGGATAGTTCACACAAAAATGAAAGTTCTATAATGTTTTTCTAAACCCGTTTGACTTAATTTCTTCTGTGGAACACAAAAAGAGATATTTGGCTAAATGTTGTGGAGTGACAGCCTTAGTCACCATTTACTATAATTGCAGATTTTTTCCATACAATGAAAGTGAATAGTGACTGAGGCTGTCAGTCCCCAACATTCTCTCTAACATCTCCTTTTGGGTTCCACGGGACTCGGGAGATTAAAAGCCATTCAAGTTTGAATAACATTAGGGTGAGTAAATGACAGCAGAATTTACATGTTTGGGAGAACTAGCCCTTCAAATATGAGCAGGCTGACCTTAGTGTACTCTTCCATTCATTTTTCCACTTAAGCCTGTGCTGTCCCATAGCTGCTTACTAAAGAATATCCATGGGAAAAGATGAAAAAAATTTGAATAATAACAGAGAGAGTCACAAAACTAATTGCTAACACTAGTGTTCTGAGTGGTTTTTAGCATGTTGCTATGCAGTTGCAGGGTGTTTTGCATGGTTAGTATGTGGTTTCTTACGGCCCAAGTCAAAAGAGTCCACCCCCAAATTTCTATGATATTCTGGTCCCTAAATATGGCTCAGTACCGTAATAACACAGGAAGTAATAACACACATCAACATGCTGCATGATTTGAGGTATTATTCATGTTCATAGCACACACTGTGCAGGGCAAGTTCAAATCCATCAAATTTTATTACTTAGGGGTTTGTCTTATCCCTAAACCTAAACATGAACAAAGGTAATAGTGGTGCTTGTCCTTAGATTATTCTCAATATTCAGAAAGCTGAGATACTCACCATAGTTCTGGAAGTGTTTGGTGGGCCCATCCAAGTTTTTCCGTACAGTGTTCCTAAGAGTGGCCTGCGCCCACATCTGAACATGATCTGAGAGCTTGGCATTCGCTACAGAAATGTTGGCCTCTGTTAGCCATGACTGTACTGTCTGCACTTTGTGAAACAGATAGGACTTGTATATCAAATATGAGCTAGTAGATCTGATTCATACAGTACACAACACTATTTTCACGTCAATACAAAAATCTGTCATTTCTCTATGATGATATATTTCTCAACCTGCATGGTATTAGTGATCAAGTTTAGAATTTCTAGCACAGCCTCCTCTAGATCATAAAAGCTGGGGTAAAAATCCATCTTCTCGTCATCAAATATCAAGTGAATAGGGGAAGCTTGCTGTTGTTGGAGGGATCAAACAGGTTGGCAAACGCCACCATACTCCCCTCAACTAGTGCCTTTAGCTAGAAGAAAAACAAAATAAATAAAATTTGTTTCTTTCAGGTATTATCAATTATTGTCAGTCAACAAAAATACCAATAGCTTTCTGCTGAAAAGACCAACATGAATTTCAATGCATCCAGGGTGGTTATTGATGGTTAGTGATAATTTGGTGGTGGTCTTGCTGGTAAAGCAGCATAGCCATCCAAAACTTAGCTGGTAAAGCTGGTTGGCCAGCAGGGTTTTTCAGATGAAGCAGGTTGACAAAGGAAGTCTTGCCTGTTATGCTAGTTCAAGGAATATTCCAGGTTTAATACAAGTTAAGCTCAATCGACAGCATTTGTGGCATAATTTTGATTCCCATAAAAATGTATTTAGACCTGTCCCTCCTTTTCTTAAAAAAAAAAAAAAAAAGCATGTGTGGGTTACAGTGAGGCACTTACAATGGAAGTGCATGGTACCAATCCGTAAACGTTAAAATACTCACTGTTTCAAAAGTATAGCAAAAAGACGTAAATAATATGTCTGTTAACATGATCATATTGTGATAAGTTTTAACAGAAGAATGAATGTAAGTACTTTTATTAAATTATAAGCTTCACATTACTGCCTTTAAACCTTCCAACAATTGGCCACATTCACTTCCATTGTAAGTGCCTCACTGTAATCTTTAACCCTAACCTTTTTTTTTTTTTTTTTTTTTTTTTAGAGAAAAGGAGGAACAAGTCTATTTTGTTTTGTTTTTTGTGGTAATCAGTATTATGCCACAAATGCTATCGATTGAGCTTAACTTGTATTGAACCAGGAATATTCATTTAAGGTAAGCCACCAGCATACCAGCATGCCATGCTGGGGACCAGTATCTAAAACATAATGTATGCATTATTATAATTTTTTATCAGGGTTGCCAATTTTGTGAGATACTTTTCTTTATTTGGAGCATTAAAGAAAGTGGATTGTGGAAGTTAAATTACCATGCTTCTTTCTCATTGAAACTTAGATCAGAGTATGTCGCAATTACTTCAAGTTTTTGGCTCAACTCATCTGACTGGACATGAGTGTTGAGGCGCAGTTGTAAAAGGAGTCAAGGTTTCTAGGTTTGACCCTCTGTAGAGTGCCTTTGCTGGTGAGCAGGTGAATGACTTGAGGGAACCAGGCTTTCATGAGTCTATCCTCAACTCTCTCACACTCCACAGCTACTTTGTTTTTTAGACTCTCACAGTCTACATGCCCTGTGGATCTTTACAACAGTTTCAATCAAATTTAAGGATACAATTCATTAATGTAAACAGGTAAACACTGAAGACTGGTGCTTATTTGTTATTATTTATGACTAGTTCCTGTTCTATCCATATAAATCTATAGCATAAGCTAACAAGGATTCCTTTTCATTTAAGAGATGACTTTTCATAAGTAAACAATTTATAGCACGTACCGGTAATCAGACTATTAATTATTTACGGAACCTGCAATCAGAGAGATCAATGAGGAGCAGGTGGGAGAATGTGCTGTAGCAAATATCAAGGATGTTTTACCTGACTGGATGTAATATGTGTAGATTCTACTTTATCTCCTTTCGACACTGCACAAAGCTCTCAAGCCATGGACAGGAGAAATCTAGAATCCTGACAAAGCAAAACCAAGATCATAAGTATTGCCCTGTTGCCCCTTCCAAAGCCAAATTATTATGTAAAAAATAGTTTTCATTTACTAGGAACCGGCGCACTTACTCAGCAGATGCATCTCTGTGAACTGTGTCTGCTGATAGTGGATATTTCAGTATAGTGTTTACTAGGAAAAACATTGATAGCAACCAAATTAAAATATAATACAGTTTTAAATCTTACAAGAGGTTTGATGAAGTTGTCATATGAAAACAAATAAAAATAAATGCAAATGTCTATATACACTTTAAAGCTGAAATCTAGTATATGTAGTATTTTCTGTTGCCCTATGGTCATTTCTGAAAATGTTCACATTAATCACAGGAAAATAAACAATTAGTATGTTTTTAAGGAAAATAAGCAGGATAGGAGTGATTTTGAATGAATACTGTAATGCTAGAACAGGATTTGGCTCACCTCATTGCTTGAGCATGACTCTCATTTAGTTCTCACTGACCTCCTTGCAAATCTCTTCAAGCAGCTCTTCCCTGCTGGGCCCCTGGCGGAGCCGAGGGGACACACGGGCCAACATGGCATCCAGCCACTGTTGCCGAAAAGGTGCAACAGGACTTTGCTCAACTCACTCTTTCAGGAACAAGTAGTTAATCTTAAAGTATAACATGGGAAAAGTGTAAAGCACAAAAATAATCAAATCTCTTTTAAATTGGATTAGGTAAAAAGTAATGAGGGAAAAAATAACATACATAGCTTTTCCTCTCATCACTGATCATTTAGAAGAAATAGATAAACAAATTCAACAAAATTAGGATAAAATCATTCTCTGTGAGACAGTATTCGTGAAATCAATTACTGTGGTGTATCAAGCAAAAGGTTCATACTGCTGAAGGAAACTGTGGTTCAGGAGATGGAGGAGACGCCGGTCCTGCTTCCTTGGCCTGCACATAAGCCTTCATTGCCCTGTCAACTCTAACAAAATTCCAGACATCTCCATTAAAATATTATCCTATTTCAAAGCACCCATTAAAGGCTGGTTCGCACAGCCTTGACAAATTACAACAAACTCAAACATTTCAAAAATGTTAAAGGTGGCTGTTAGATTTAAAATGCTGAGAAAAATACAGTACCTGTCATTGTCACACTTGGTGTTTGTTGGCATTTGTTGAAGTAATGTGAAAAACATCCAATTAGCTTAAGCAAGTTTTTGTGTAGTTGTGCACCCAAAAGTAACCTTTGACGTGTTATATGTAGTAATTATCATACAGTACATGAAGATTTTATGATTATACTGTATATACACTGGTGGCCAAAAGTTTGGAATAATGCACAGATTTTGCTGTTTCGGAAGGAAATTGGTACATTAATTCACCAAAGTGGCATTCAACTGATCACAAAGTATTGTCAGGACATTACTGATATAAAAAACAGCACCATCACTATTTGAAAAAAGTCATTTTTGATCAAATCTAGACAGGCCCCATTTCCTGCAGCCATCACTCCAACACCTTATCCTTGAGTAATCATGCTGAATTGCTAATTTGGTACTAGAAAATCATTTATAATAACCATATAATATAATATAATATAATATAATATAATATAATAACTATTATATCAAACACAGTTGAAAGCTATTTGGTTCGTTAAATGAAGCTTAACATTGTCTTTGTGTTTGTTTATGAGTTGCCACAGTATGCAATAGACTGGCATGTCTTAAGGTCAATATTAGGTCAAAAATGGCCACAAAAAAAAGAAACCGCTTTCTCTAGAAACTCATCGATCAATCATTGTTTTGAGGAATGAGGAATACAATGCTTGAAATTGCCAAAAAACTGAAGATTTCATACAATGTGTACACTACAGTCTTCAAAGATGATGGACAATTGGCTCCAACAAGGACAGAAAGAGATGTGGAAGGCCAGATGTACAACTAAACAAGAGGATAAGTACATCAGAGTCCCTAGTTTGAGAAATATGCCTGTCCTCAGCTGACAGCTTCATTGAATTCTACCCGCTCAACACCAGTTTCATGTACAACAGTAAAGAGAGGACTCAGAGGTGCAGGCCTTATAAGGAAGAATTGCAAAGAATAAGCCACTTTTGAAACAGAAAAACAAAAAGAAAAGGTTAGAGTGGGCAAAGAAACACAGACACTGGACAACAGATAATTGGAAAAGAGTGTTATGGATCTTAACCCCATTGAGCTTTTGTGGGGTGCGTGAGAAGTGCCCGACAAGACAGTCACATCTGTGACAAGTGCTACAGGAAGTGTGGGGTGAAATGTCACCTGAGTATCTGGACAAACTGACAGCTAGAATGCCAAGGATCTGCAAAGCTGTCAATGCTGCATGTGAAGGATTTTTTGATGAGAACTCTTTGAAGTAGTTTTAGAAGTTCTGAACATTTTTTTTTTCAGATTGTAATAGTAATTTTTCACGTTATTAATGTCCTGACTATACACTGTGATCAGCTGAATGCCACTTTGGTGAATAAAAGTACCAATTTCTTTCCATAAAAGCAAAATTTGTACATTATTCCAAACTTTTGGCTGCCAGTGCAATTAAAGGGATAGTTCATCCAAAAATGAAAATTCTCTCATTATTTACTCACCCTCATGCCATCTCAGATGTGTATGACTTTCTTTCTTCTGCTGAACATAAACGAAGATTTTTAGACAAATATCTTTTTTTCTGAGAGCGACTGAAAGAAATCTGGCACACTAATGTGGGCATCAAACACCAATATAAAGTTTTTGTTCGTACCAAAATTAGTTAATATAAACAAATGATAAATTAGTACTCATTTTTACCGTTTCTCGTAAGGGTCACTTTGACCTGTACGGCATCCGTAATCCTAGAATTTTGTTGCATTTTCCGTAAACAATTTGGTTGTCATAGACTCATAAACGGAAGTGCTATGGACGCAACGCACTCTATTAGAGAACGCATTTGACAGCAGTGGGATATCCATTAGGGGCTGTTCACACCGAACACGTTTTTTGCGTCCGTATGCGGCTGCGCTCTTTCATTATGTTTTTCTACGTAAACACGCTCAGTTTAGACGGACATCTTGCGCCGCGTCCAGCTGTTTTTTAGCGTCTCAATGCGTCTCGCGAAAGAGCGCGGCATCCTGACATAGATCTACATCCTGACATTGTAATTAATTTGTAACCATGAGTATATGGGTTAAATAAAGGTCGCTGAGATGAATTTATGAATGCACAACAAGAGGGCAACATTTCGCCAACATCATTATATTAAGGTGTTTACAATCTGACACACATGGTGAATGTGAAGATGTCTGCTGTATCGCCTGTAGTTTAATTAGCTGTCTGTCTGGGTGTGGAACAGCGAATACTTTGTTACCATTGTGATCCAGTTCAGTTCCTTGCACTGAATGACTCTTCATTGTAATCTGATGACAAGGCGAGTGAGTGTTGGCATCCCATAGATATCAGTTTGCAATAACATTTATAGTTTACTTCTCAATTAGGCTACTAATCTGTTATCTAGATTATTAGATGATTATTGTTGCCAGAGCAATAAGTGAAGCTATTAACACATTTTATGCTTTTTACCCCATTATGAGTCAGCCATAATGAGTGAAAGCAGTGGAACACATGGTGGACAGCCCATGGCATCAACATTTTGTCTACGCTGCATTTCACCGCAACAAGACAAGTGTGAAGGCAACATTAAAGTAGGTCTGTCTTACCTAATGATGATGACTGAGAGTTGTCACTCTGCTCATCAATCATGCTGTAAGCACATTTGAGACAAGGGGCAAATGACCCACTTGGCTCACTAAATTCACTCTGCTGGCATTCATTTACAGAAACTAAACCTAGATAACAAGATTTTGACTATAAACAACACTTTCTCTTTAGCTCAGTCTATCTTTATAAAGGCATACATTCTTGCTTCTTTAAAGCATGGCAGATTAAATTAGATTTAAAGGGATTGTTCACCCAAAAATGAAAATTCTCTCATTATTTACTCACCCTCATGCCATCCCAGATGTGGATGACTTTCTTTCTACTGCTGAACATAAACAAAGATTTTTAGAAGAATACCTCAGCTATGTTGATCCATACAATGCAAGTAAATGGTGACCAAAATGTTGAAGCTCCAAAAAACACATAAAGGCAGCATAAAGTAATCTATAAAAGACCATCATGATTTCAAGCTCGATTACACCTCTGTTTTTACCCAAAAGCGATTGGATAGCTTCAGAAGACATGGATTAAACCACTGTCAGTGAGTTTTATGGATTACTTTTATGCTGCCTTTATGTGTTTTATAGAGCTTTAAAAGTTTGGACCCCATTCACTTGCATTGTATGGACCTACAGAGCTGAGATATTCTTCTAAAAATCTTTGTTTGTGTTCTGCAGAAGAAACAAAGTCAGACACATCAGGGATGGCAAGCGGGTGAGTAAATGATGAGAGAATTTTAATTTTTGTCACATTAGACAACTGACAGAGGGATAGATAGATAGATAGATCAAGTGTATCTTATTTTCATTAGAAATATGATTTAAAGAAATACAAAAAGGTAATATGTCCTATTTAAGATTACTATGCTGTTGGGTGGAGGGTTTGGGGCGTTCCTAGTTTTTGATGTACTGTAAAGTCAGTACTGTGTAAATCTAGGTCATGTTGTCATGACCTCTAATTCTGCTTTAAAAATCTAAGTTCACCTTCGAAAATAATTTTAGCATTGACAGATTTCAAATGCTAATAAAACTAGACTCTTGGGACAGGAGTTGAAATGCATAAGCCCCTTTGCTTCGGGCTGTCTGGCAGCTATGTTCGTATGTGAGAGAGAGGGTGCAGAAGAGAGAGAAAGAGCAAAGGAGAGGGGTAGAGGAGTGTGTGAGAAAGCAAGCAAGAGGGTGTGGATGGGGAGAGAAAGGCTGCAAGAATGAAGGCTGTGAGGCGAATGACGCACGATTATCTTCCTCCTGCCTCCTCATTGGCTGCCTGGGCCGCTTGTCAGAGAGCTCAGGTTTAGGGATGTGCTTTCAAAGCAGATTATGAAGCAGACCTCATCTCTGGCAGTCTCGTCAGATTGTCTCAATGGCTAAACACAAGCTTTTCCTGCTTTTCTTTCTGTTGTGTGTGTTTATCTCTCTGTCTTTGCCCTTCGAACAAGTGCCTGCGATCCTGGACAGAAGGTAAGGGCTGCGCTTTCAGCTCCAGTGTGGGGAGGGGGGAATGGGGCAGTGATGCTGTGCAGCTGATGCACTGTCTTGGTCTTTACAGTGAGCAGAAGGCACCAATAAATTAAGCTTCTAATAAGAAAATGCTGAAGCAGCATTTGTGGAGCACATAGTTAAATTTCCTGTGTGTGGGCTGTAGGTTTAGAGGATCTTGTGTTTTTGATGCAGTTTTTCTTGTCTCTGTAAGATATACAAACATGGCTATGACAATGGGACAGCGGGCAGACCCCATCCAGTGTTATGTCTGTAGGAGTCGGTTTACAGATGCTTCTCCACTGTATTAAGAAGTGAGATTCCAAGGGCTTGGTCAAAACAGACATCTTTGAATTAACTGAATACTTACAGTAAGATTTTTGCTCACTTTTCCAGAACTTGAATTCCTTTACACAGAACAGACCTGGAACACAGTAAATATGTTAATTTAATTACAAATGTATGATTTGATTGGCTCAGTAGTCACATCTATGAGCTATGAGTTCTGAGTAATCTATTGCTCATACAGACACACAAAATACAGTTAGTTTCAAAGAAGTTTACAAGCTTGTCATGGCTATTTCTTACTTTATAGTGTAATATATTATTTTTGTATATATTAGATGTGACATTCACTACAAATATACAGTATCCTTTATGTGCTTGTCCAGTGTTTTTTTGTTTTTTTTCATTCAGTGTGCTATTTCTGTCGAGGTGCTGCAAAGTTTTAGATAAACGTCAGCAAACTTGCTTATTTTTAAACTGGCTTTATTCAGTAGGGTAACTTTTATTTCTCTGGATAGTGTCTGCCTTGTCTCCAGATGTATTTTGTTTTGTATTTGTGCGGTTTTATGGAATGTATATTATAATTGATTGAAATTCATTAGGATTAAGGTTGAGGTTTTGTTTTAAATGAATCAGGATCAAGGTTTAGGTTTTCCCCTGTTTAATCTTATTACAGAACTATTTTTTCTCAGTTCATCCATGTTTTTATGTGTAAAATCTAGAGATACCTACGTCTTCATTCATTTCTGTACACCGCAGCAATGGTAAACAACTAACTCATCCCTCAATAGATCTAAAGCTGAGGATTTATAATGTAAAGGATAAGAGCAGCATTGCAGGCTGTTGAATTTGGGATCTTGTTAGTACAGAAATGGGTCTTAGGAGTAAAAAAAGTGTTCAGTGGTTTACAACCCTCCTTAAGTTTCTCAGGGTCAGTAGCCCAAAATAGACGCACAAGAATGGCAGCAAGTAGAATTGAACCAAACTCTATAATCTTATTACCGTTTACAGACCAAATCTATTTTTAAGCATTGTTGCGTTTGTAGAGTACTGTGCTAGTGTATCAGTATGCAGTAACATTTAATCTGTATGCAAAATCTATTATCTAAATGTGCAAAAAGATGATATCAAGCTCTGACAGCGGCTGTGAGTTGAAGACATAGTGTGAGCTCTGCTTTTCATTATATAAAAGCCCAATTCAGCACTTCGCCTACTGTGTCCAGCCATAACCAATGACAGCAGCGCAGTCCTCAGCTGCTGACCTCGGTAAACTTGCATTAGAACAAAGGCAAGAGACACCTCGTGCACAAACACTCTTGAGCCAGGCTCTAAAGACCATATTTGCTTTGCATACAGTGTTATGTTGTCTATTTCTTTTAGCAGAGCCACCAGGAATGTAGAAAAAGTAGTGGAAAGTGGAAGTAGTTTTAGTGCTCTTTACATATTTTTCTTCTTTTTTTTTTATCCCTACATGTGCAGAGCCATGCACCGTATTGCCACTTCGATTGGATTATTGTTGATGCAATGCTCATTTGCCTCTTAGGACCTGAATGAATTTAAATTCTTGCTGCAGTAATCTGTTTATTTTCCCCACAAGTCTGATGTTGTGTTGAATTCATTCGCACACACATAACCTACTGACTTTGCTTCCGGTGAACAGGCCTTAATCTACCCCTTCAACACATTCACATAGTAGGAAACAATCTGCCAGATAGGGTGAGAGATTCTTAATAGGGTTTTTGGAGATCGTCTGCCAAGCTCATTATCTCTGTGTTTAGATGTATAAATGGTTCATCTAGGGATAATCCAGCAAATTCCAGTGCTTTTTAAAGTAGTCATCAAGGGACAGGGTGACGTGAGACAAATTTACATGTGCATATGTATACGCAAGGTGCCAATAAGCCACTTTGTTGATGGACACAAGGTGCTAAGCACATTTCAAGAATGATGACATTTGACTAAATGTCTTGTCATCTCCTGAGACATTAATCTGGATTGAAGATGTCAGACTTGTGGTCATGCATCACTACTGGATCAAGCTGAGTGGATCTATGGGAAATCTGTCTAAGACATTTATAAGTAGGCCACAGTGTGACTCAAAGAGATCAACCCCCTCTTTTGTTGTGTTTTTTCCATTACAGCTCGGAGGTCCCCCCATACCAAGCTGTGAGAATTAAAACAGGTCAGTAGCTCTTATTTAAATGGCAGTTATGTGTAGAAGTGAATACAGATAAAGTGGCACACTTTCTGATCATTATGCATTGGAGTTGTTTTTAACATGAGCTAAATGGCTACATCAATGTTATCCCATACTAGGATGAACTTACTTGATGCTGATTTATTAAAGTAATGGAAGAATATACACATAATGATAGATGTTCACTGTAAATCCTAATAAGATGGCAGCACTCCAAAAAATTAAGGCAATCAGTTACATCAATATTGTTTTAATTAATTAACTCCAAAGTTTAAGTTAAAAGAACTTTTGGATTTTTAATTTTTTTTTTACACATTCATCTTAATTGCTCTTAATTTGAAATGAGCTGAGTGAACTTACTCATACATTTCAATGGCACTTAACTTTAACTCTTTGGCTGAACTGAAACCAACACAAAATAATCATAGTTTGAAAGCTTAGAAGCTCTACTTTACAATGCATGTAGGCATTATGACCAAAACTGAACAAGTGCTTTGAAATTTGCATACAAATCAGAAGCGTTCCATTTTGACAATTTTTAAAATAATTTGCATTGTACATATTATTACAATCAGTAAAAAGATGAAATTGATCAAATAGCCATGTGTCATATGTTGGTGGAAACACAAGAATACAACCAGTCTATTTGTTTTACTCTCAAACAAAAATATAGAGAGTAATAGCTAAGTATAATTCTTTGACATACATGTTTCATGTTAACAGGTGTTGTTTATATACCGCATTTCCGCCTGTAAATTCACGACAGAACATAACATGTCACATACCATTACTTAGAGGAGGTGATTATCTTTCAAACGAGCCCACACACAATGTAATCGGATGCATAGTTCAGTATATAATCAACACGAAGCACAATGTGCACACAGCATCTGGCTATCAAAACAACAAAACAATTCAGGTTACTTAAAAGGTGTCAGTTTTGTGAACTCAAAAGAATAAGAAAGTTATAAATATTCATCAAGATTTATTTATTTGAACTAATTTGTATGATTTAATTTTTCCCTACTCAAAACAATTAATTATTTTGAGCATTAGGGTTTACAGTTTACCACTTTACCTGTATTCACCCTACTTTTGCACTGGTTGTATTACTTCTGTATTTTTCAGTCTTATATTTTTCTCTGGCTTCTTTTAAATGTAGTCAGTTTCTTTTCTGATGCAGTTCTTATGGTGATTGTATCATTTTTGTTAAATTTGTGCATTATAGCGTAAGGTAATACTTGTGTGGTTCATTTATTTCTATGCATTATTATGGAGCATCATGCAATTTTCTCATTTTCTGAGTTGTGTAGAGTCTGGGAAAACATTTGACTCTTTAATGCGGTTCAGTGACAGTGGGTTTTTATGCAAAACAAAATTATTTTACATGGACAGACGAAGCAGTAGTTCAATAGGGAAAAGGCTGATGCCAAAGAAATGTTATTTAATTTTCAGATTTGTTTAAACAAATGTTTATACACAGTACTGCACCGTATATTCAATGTAAAACAATAATTCTTAATCAGTATTTTTGTCTTGTTTTCCAGGAAATATATTTGAATATCTTTAATACTGGATAAATTTACTTGAGAAGCAAAATCGTGTATGATAATACGATTTGTTCTCAGAGACTATGTACTTTTCCTACCCATGGGCAAACAGTTTCTTGTTTTAAGCATAAACCTTGTATACGACAAGTGTTTTATAGTGTTGCTGATCTCCCTTTATCGCTCAAATGTTTTTCATCTTTTTGAAACTTCCTTCCTTACCTCAGAAATGACAGCTATTTTTTCCTTGCATATTAACTTTTTGTGATTTAAAATAAGGTGTGCTTAACTCATTATGCCATCTCTCCTTTTTCCCATTTGAACATTTTGTGATGCAGATGGAGAACATGTTGAGAGTCCAAGTGCCTCACATGAGGAGAGTTACTCGCCTGCAGCTGAAAATCCACTCAGAAGAATACTGCAGGTATTGCATTTTCTCTGATAGTCAGTGTGACCTTGGCTTCCATAACATCTCTGCCTCAATTCATCCAGCATCCTACAAGACTCATAAGACAGGCATAACACATTTAAAAACATCATTAAAAGTAGAAAATATGTCTGTGTGGAGCAGGGGGTCTTTGTGATCTCTGTTTCTGCTGTCTGATGGCCTCCAAACTTTACCTTAAATCATCACTCAGTTTGTCCTGTTATCATTTTCATACAGCCTTACGGGTGGCATCTGCATGCCCAACCTAGAACCAAGCGGAAGTTACTCCAGTCTACAAGCTCAGGACCCTACTCCCCACTGACTGTGGCTTACAATGGCAAGATATGCATCCTTTTCAAAGCTAAGAGACTGGCTATTCGATACAGGAACAACACTTTTCTGGACCTCACAGAGAGGGTGTTTGGAACCAATGCACTAGTGGACACCAAAGGCTCTGTTTGTACCAAGGAGAAGGCCACGTATGTATACTTACAAAACTCTACCTTCCACAATGTGTAGCTTGTCAAATCTCAGTTGCCCAGACCCAAAAACCTTAAAAGCCTGTGTTTTGTTTTATGTTAGTGGCTAAGTCAGTTTTGTTGATTTTAGTACAGACACATATAAAGGTTCAAAAGTCTGAGACCACAAGTGAAAATGCTTTTATTTAGGTTTTTTTTTTTTTTTTTTACTATTAATTTGGTTGTTGTTAGCAAAACAAATATAATCTTTGAGTGAAAATAGGAAAAATGAACATGAATTTCAAACTTTCTTCATGTTCACACTCTTCATATACCCTCATGCACTTGTGCTTGAATTATTTAATTATGTTTACTTGGTCAAAGAGAACATATGGGGGTATTTTAATAGTTGTTATTAAAGGAATATTCTATGTTCAGTACAAGTTGAGTTCAGTCGACAACATTTGTGGCATAATGTTAATTACCAAAAAAAATAATTTCGACTCGTTCCTCCTTTTCTTGAAAAAAAGCAAAAATCTGGGTTACAGTGAGGCACTTACAATGGCAGTGAATGGGTACCAATTTTTGTAAGGTTAAAATACTCACTGTTTCAAAAGTATAGCCACAAGACATAAAGGATATGTATGTTAATATGATTTTAGTGTGATAAAATCACTTACTAACCTTTTCTGTGTAAAGTTATAGCCAATTTTACAACTTAGTTTCCATGACGATGTAATGTTAATAAACCCTAAAACCCTCAAACGACCGTAAAAATTACAATTTAAACAACTTTACAGCTCAAATAATACACAAGTTTTAAAAGAAGAATTAATGCAAGTACTTTTATAAAGTTATAAGCTTCACATTTATGTGTTTAAACCCTCCAAAAATTGGCCACATTCACTTTTATTGTCCCCATTCAGTCCCATTGTAAGTGCCTAACTGTAACCTCAATATTTGCTTTTTTTAAAGAAAAGGAGGAACAAGTCGAAATAAATTTTTGTGGTAATCAACATTATGCCACAACTGCTGTTGATTGAGCTCAACTTGTACTGAACCTGGAATATTCCTTTAAGAATTCATAGAGATTTGAGCTCTTTTGTAGTATTATTGTTGTTTTGTGGTGATCTGTGTCACTTTGGTCAAGATGGACCCTGTTAACACCATCTTAGTTCTCCTTTTGCATGTGCAACTGAAGTACAGTTTTCTATGCATTTCAGTTTATTTAATAATTGACCTAGAATCAATTTTAATCTTCTTTATTTAAGCTGTGTTATTGTATGACCAGAATTTGAGTCCATTCAAATAAAATAGAAGTAGAAACAACAACATTTAACTAGATAGTAAAGTTTGATGACAAACTTTATGTTGGCTTGACAAAGCCTGGTCTGAAAGTTTAAAATAGTTTCAAGAGTTGGAAGTTTGAAGGTCTTACAATCAGACAGACAGAAGGAACATCATACAGATAGACAGCCAGATGCAAGAAGTCCTATTCATCCCTACCCCTTGCTTGTTTTTCTGAATGGCAATTCGGTTTCTAGGCAGTTACCAAGGTGACACTGAAAATGCTCCTTGCTACCCTGAGTCAAATGAATTAAACCAGAAGTCTCTACGATGTCAGAGATATGTGATTTGTTACTTGGTTGCTAGGGTAACCCCATCTGGTTGCTAGGCAGTTACCAGGGTGACACTTACCAAGGTACCTTGCTATCCTAAATGAAATAAGTCAACCCGGAAGTCTGTACGATTTTCTGGGGCAGAGATATGTGATTTGTTACTTGGTTGCTAGGGTAACCCCATCTGGTTGCTAGGCAGTTACCAGGGTGACACTTACCAAGGTACCTTGCTATCCTGAGTGAAATAAGTCAATCCGGAAGTCTCTACGATTTTCTGGTGCAGAGATATGTTATTTGTTACTTGGTTGCTAGGTTAACTCCATCTGGTTGCTAGGCAGTTACCAAGGTGATACTTAACATGGCTCCTTGCTGAAATAAGTTAACCCGGAAGTCTACGATGTTCTAGGTCAGAGATATGTGATTTGTTACTTGGTTGCTAGAGTAACCCCATCTGGTTGCTAGGCAGTTACCAAGGTGATACTTAACATGGCTCCTTGCCATTCTGAGTGAAATAAGTCAACCCGGAAGTCTCTACGATGTTCTGGTGCAGAGATATGTGATTTGTTACTTGGTTGCTAGGGTAACCCCATCTGGTTGCTAAGCAGTTACCAGGGTGATACTTTTCAAGGCTCCTTGCCATCCTGAGTGAAATAAGTCAACCCAGAAATCTCTACGATGTTCTGGTGCAGAGATATGTGATTTGTTACTTGGTTGCTGGGTAACCACATCTGGTTGCTATGCAGTTACCAGGGTGATACTTATCAAGCCTCCTTTCCATCCTGAATGAAATAAGTCAACCCGGAATTCTCTACAATGTTCTGGTGCAGTGATATGTGATTTGTTACTTGGTTGCTAGGGTAACCCATCTGGTTTCTAAGCAGTTACCAGGGTGATACTCATCAAGGCTCCTTGCCATCCTGAGTAAAATAAGTCAACCTGGAACTCTCTATGATGTTCTGGGTCAGAAATATGTGATTTGTTACTTTGTTGCTAGAGTAACCCCATCTGGTTGCTAGGCAGTTACCAAGGTGATACTTATCAAGCCTCCTTGCCATCCTGAGTGAAATAATTCAACCCGGAAATCTCTACGATGTTCTGGTTCAGAGATATGTGATTTGATACTTGGTTGCTAGGGTAACCCCATCTGGTTGCTAAGCAGTTACCAGGGTGATACTCAGCAAGGCTCCTTGCCATCCTGAGTGAAATAAGTCAACCTGGAAGTCTCTACAATGTTCTGGTGCAGAGATATGTGATTTGTTACTTGGTTGCTAGGTTAACCCCATCTGGTTGCTAAGCAGTTACCAGGGTGATACTTATTAAGGCTCCTTGCCATCCTGAGTGAAATAAGTCAACCCGGAAGTCTCTACGATGTTCTGGTGCAGAGATATGTGATTTGTTACTTGGTTGCTAGGGTAAGCCCACGTGGTTGCTAGGCAGTTGCCAGTGTGATACCAAGAAGGCTGCTTGCTGTTCTGAGTCATACAAGCCAACAATGAAGTCTCTACGACATTCTGATCCTGAGATACCCATACAAGCGGGAAGTCAGTGGGGTTTGGTTGCTAGGGTGCTCTAAATGGTTGCTAGGGCATGGCTAAGTAGTTTCCATGATGATACTTGAAGATTGATTGCTCACCCAATTCAAACAAGCCAACTCTCATGTCTGTTGGACATTCTGATCTGAAGATATCCATCTAAGCCATTTTGAATGGCAGTCAATGGGTTTTGGTTGCTAGGGTGCACTAAATGGTTGTTAGGTTGTATGCAGTTGCTAGGGTGTTAAAGTGATGGAGTGAAAGAAAGAATAAAAAGAGTGGAGTGATGGAAAGATAGAAAAGAGAGTGATAGATAGAAAGTATGAGTGGTAGAGTGATAGTAAGTAGATTGAATCCTCTAAAGGAGTTATTAGAGGGAAAAGTTTTCACACCTTGAATGGGAGTCAATTTAAAATCAGTCCTGTTCGGAAGTCTGATACGGGAATACCGGAAGTCCGATCAGTTAGAAAAGAGATAGCAACCCGAGTCAGACCAGTCTGAAAGTCTGTGGTGAGTTTGGTGTTTGTTGCTTGAAAGCTCTAGGAGGAGATACTATTTACATTTTGGCTCAGAAGAAGAAGAAGAAGAATTAGCTTAAATAGTAGATCAGTATGTTGGCTTGTCAAGCCAACATAAATAGCTAATCTGAGTTAAGTCTACTTGCATCTAATTACCTTAAATAGTTAAATTCATTCTATATGATCACCAAGTTAATTGAACTTAATTACACAAGTTTTGGAGATGCCATTACTCAATTCAATTGTGAGAATGAGTTTACTCAATCATTTAAGTAAAGTCAACTTACAGAATTAGGGTTTTTAGTGTCCATGTCACAAATTTGTTTACATCTGATTAGTGGCCTAGAAATAGTGCAGAGACTTAAATATTTCCTCTTCATTTTATGTCATTTCTTTGTTTAAAAAAGATAATAAATAAAAAATTACATTCAAAATCCTAAATCTTTCTGTTTAATTCCAGGTTTCAATCAGATTTTGAATCCCAGATTTTCAATGTGGTCACAGAATTTTGGACCCCATTGTATATACAGTCATAGATACTGTTTTGTAATTGTGTATCCTAATGACATTCTTATAGGCTCTCTTTGCATTTGGGCGATGTGGAAGACATCAGGGGTCTTGTCATCAGGTAAATACTTTATTTCTTCCCTTGCACACATCTTGACAAATCTGACAGAATCACGTGCAACATAACAGTCTACAATGACTTCCTATTGTCTGTCTTGTGCACTGAAGGCTTCAGATGTCCAACACATTCTACGAATCAGTTGGCCAAAACTGGTTTACCTTGGACAGCGTTCACATCCACTACAACTGGACTCACGAGGCTACGTTCAATGCCACGGAGGTCTATGCCCCTGCTACCTATTCTTACCACTGCCAGCATGTCAGCAGCTTACAGAAATATGACACCCTACTGGTGCCCAGCTCCTACACTGACAGCTCGGCAAACTGGCACATCACTTTCACAGATTTTCAGGTAGCAGCCATGAAATCTGCTTTAGTGTAATCGACAGTTTATGGAAGTTTACTATTTCTGAGACTCTTTTATGTTCATATTTGGAAATGATTTTAAGTGTATAGAAATGCTCATGTTCAGGTTGTAGTCATAAATCCCAGAGGAAGATAAGCATTTTCGACCAATGGGTTCCAATGGGAATTTAAAGTGGGTTTTTAGAATTGCTGTTTATGATTTTGGAGTACAATAAGGTCTGTGGTTAACATTATTGGTAGAGACTTTCATGTTATTTCTAATAAGTTGCTAACAAGCCATAGTCTTTATGAAGCAAAAATTCACATTTGAGGTATGATAGTATGTGATTTATGTTCTAGAACAAAATATGAAAGTCTCTTCAAGTAATGTTAACCACAGACCTTATCTTACTTTATGTGACTGTGGCAACATTTTTCCAAATGTGAAATGTCCACTGTGTGGCGCTACAAGCCAGTAAATGTTCTACCGAACAGATGAGGATTTTAAGGTTAATGCTCAATCGAGTTTTACATCAACAAAACCTACCTCCCTACCCTAAACCTTAAACCCTCGTACCCCGGTACATTGCTACGGAAGCCCATTTTGGCCATGGTTTATCACTTTTTTTCTGTCTTGTTTTATCATGATCACGACTTGATTTTCTCTTTTGTTCTCGTGATTTCGACTTAAAGTTCCCGCGAGAAAACACATTTTGGCACCTGGAGCAGCGTAACGTCACAGGAACAGCATTTTTATTTTCTGTTTATCGCAACAGGGCTTCTCTTTAGGTCAAGGAGATAGATTTTATCTCAGTTTTATCTAGTGGCTCGCGAGCCTGCTGACCTGCATCTCTCAGTCATAATCCTGTATCCATGGAGTAATGAAAAAGCAGTTGGGCTTTCATAACAAACGAATTGAAATTGGGTTAGTTACTCAAAGCTTCTGGACACGGTTCAATTTACTGCCATCTGGTGGTCAAAAAATTAAGCACAACTAGCAATAAAATGTATTATCAATGCTATTATGTCGTTTTCATCTTTTGTTAACTAAAGCAAGTGTTTATAAATAAATGTGAAGGCTCAAAGGCTTCATATATGAGTTAAGAAGTTACTGTGTTCTGTTAAAAAATAAAAACATTGTCTGAGAGTAAATTAATAAATGATTATTAACATGTAGATTGGAAAATAAATATGCTTGTGCAATGGCTGTAACATTTTATAAAAAATGGGACTGAAATGTGCTTATGTGACTGTATTGGGTTCAAAATCGTACTGAAATTTGCTTCTTTTGAACCAGATACCAAAGCAGTCATGTGGTTTTCAGACAAATGAATCTTCGGACGTCACAGATCACGTTTTTTTCCCAAAATGATAGAAGCTCCGATACAGTGCTTCAATGTATATGGTGCTTCAATGACACAAAGCTATTTCAGCTGCCGTCAGGCCTTGATTAAAGAGATATATGACATGCTCCTGCTCCTCTGACATTCACACTGAATGAAGTCTCTGGAATGATTCTGCAGTGATTTACACTTAAGTCGTGATCTTGAGAAAACAACTTTTGTTATGTAGAGATCTCTAGAAAATTAAGTCGTGATCACGAGAAAACAAGACAGAAAAAAGTTATAAACCATGGGCAAAACAGGCTTCCGTACTTTGAAGCACAAGTAAAACGCTCTATCAGTTGAGCTACCGTGCCATTGGTTGGTTATGTAATGAAAACGTTAAAGGTGTTATATGTAATATTTTTACTGTACTAAATCATAAAATGACCATAATATGTCATTAGAGAATTAGGAAACATGCTAAGTTGAAATACTGGCTTCTCCGATAACAATGCTACAGCCAGTATATTCTACTTTGATGTTTCCATTCCAGGCCGGAATTTCTGTTTATATTTTGGCCTGTGTGAGTCCGCCCACTGCCCCCTCACCAGTAGTATTTCGACACTGCCGGGTTGCCAGATTTGAACAAGTTTGCAGTCAAACAATACTGCATGCTGCAGCCATGGAAGCCAGCAAACGAACTGATAAGAGATAACAGATTCCACCCGACCTAAAAAGCCTCGCATCCGTCTAAAAACCACCATGACCAGAGGCGTAGTAAAACAAGGATAAATATCGGAGATGCCTTTGGAAGATGGAGACAGCTTAAAGCCCAGAAATCCTTTAAAACAGATGCTGAGTTGGCTAATTTGCATGTCAATATTCTGGTAACCCGCATGAGCTTTGAGTCTGGGGCGGGGCAGGCAACTCTCCAATATTTTGAATTTGGACTGCAGTACTCATTTCAAAGGCTTGTTATCAATCTTACATATAGCACCTTTAAAATGTATTGCCTTACAAGTCATGTGCAATAGAAAATGTATTTGGATGTCATAAGATAGTATTGTGTGAAGAACCGGGCAAATAGTACGTGTTTATGAACTGATAATCTGCCGTTTTACTTGTGATTTGCGTGAAGGTGAATAAAAGTAATTGCTGTTGTAGCGCCTGTAGTGTTTATTTCACCTGGAAACTTCTGTGATATGTACAACGAGCCATGTAAAAATAATTTTGCTAAAATGTAGGTATGACAACGTGATTCTATGAGACCAGGTTGCAAAACTTGCAGGAAATTCGTCAAGGCAAATTATTTCCCATATTCCAAAAATTTCAATTTGACATCAGGACTAAACACTTCTATTGCTCAACAAAACAATATAATGTGAAAAAGTAATTTACACTGTGTACCAAATTATTAAGCAAATTGTATTCCTCAGGATTAATTTTATTGTTGAACAAACACAATGCTCTCAGTCAATCCAAAATGTTATTGAACCTCAAACCTGAATGTTTAACAAAGAAAAAGTGATTTTTGTCTTTCTCAGGGGAATATATACGTGTGCACAATTATTAGGCAACTAAATTACAAAAATAATTTCTCCCAATTCAATTGTTTATTCTCAATTTTTAGAGTAGGTACAACAAATAAGTAACACAAAATGACAATTAAATAAAAATTTTGGCCTTTCAAAAATATTCAGTGACCAGTATAGCCACCCTTCTTTTCAATAACTGCCATGAGCCTTCCATCCATGGAGTCTGTCAGTTTCTTGATCTGTTTACGATCAACTTTCGCTGAAGCAGCAACCACAGCCTCCCAAATGCTGTTCAAAGACGTGTATTGTCTTCCCTTACTGTAAATCTCACATTTGAGAAGGGCCCATAAGTTCTCAGTAGGATTTTAGTCAGGTGAGGAAGGGGGCCAAGTCATTATTTGGGCATCTTTGAGGCCCTTGCTGGCTAGCCAAGCAGTGGAGTATTTGGATGCATGTGATGGAGCTTTGTCCTGCATAAAGATCATGGCCTTCTTGAATGCTGAGGACTTCTTCCTGTACCACTGCTTGAAGAAAGTACTTTCCAGAAACTGGCAGTTGGTTTGAGAGTTGAGTTTCAGTCCATCTTCAACTCGAAAAGGTCCAACTACCTCATCCTTAATGATAGCAGCCCATAGCAGTACCCCTCCTCCACCTTGCTGGCACCTGACTCGAAGTGGTGCCCTGTGTCCATTAGTGATCCAGCCACGGGCCCATCCATCTGGTCCATCAAGAGTCACTCTCATTTCATCTGTCCATAAAACCTTTGAAAAATCTCTCTTCATGTATTTCTTTGCCCAATCTTGACGCTTCAACTTGTGAATATATTCAGTAGTGGTCGTGTTTCAGCCTTCTTGACCTTGGCCATGTCTCTGAGCACTTGACACCTTGTACTTCTGGACACTCCGGGTAGGTTGCAGTTCTGGAATATGGTAGCATTGGAGGATAATGGGTTCCTGGTAGCTTCACGTTTAATTCTTCTCAAGTCTTTTGCAGTTAATTTGCGCCTTTTCTTCTCCATGCGTTTTTTGTGCCACAGTTGACTATTCGCAACAAAACGTTTGATTGTCACGCCTCAATAGTTTAGATATTTCAAGAGTGTTGCATCCGTTTGAAAGGCATTTTACAATATTTGACTTTTCAGTGTCAGTTAAATGTCTTTTTTGGCCCATTTTACCTGAGGTAATGAAGCTGCCTAATAATTATGCACACCTTGATATAAGGCATTAGTCACTTTCGCCACACCCTCCCTCATTACACAAATACATACCACCTGAAAATGATTTAATCCAATAAGCATTCAAGTTTATATGGTTTGGAGTTGGAAAATGTGCATGGAAATAATGATAAGATCAGAATACTCACTTGCCTAATAATTGGGCATGCAGGGCATCGCTTTTACCTTATACTTTCTTTTCAGATCCAGGCCTTCAATGTCCAGTCCAACAAATTTGCTTCAGCTAGTGACTGCGCAACCTTCTTCACTCCAGCCATCTTGATGGGCCTCATCACCTCTCTGATCCTGCTGCTGGTGTTGGCCTATGCCCTGCACATGGTTGTCCACCTCAAGCACATTGACCGTTATGAAGAGCACAAGACTACTGTCTACTTCCCCCGCACCCCTGAGGCTGAGCTCCCAGACAAGAACAGTGTATAAGGAGTGGCGCCAGTCATGCAAAAGACCAGTGTGGACTTAGGACGAAAGGATTACTATTTCTGATTCTGGATGGCTGCATTGTCCTCTTGGTCTTCCTCCTGCCTGGTATGAAATCTTGAACAACCAAACTTCTTTCATTGCAGAAGATGAGATTACCTGATGAATCCAAACTAAACCCAGGCCGGAGCCAGAACCTGGACATAAAACGGCTCTCCAGGACCAGGACTGGGAAGCCTATGAAATGGGAACAAAATATTTTGAGATTGCCTTTTCATAAACCACCATTCTGGCGGGTTTTGCAAAGCACTTCACTGACTGAATACAAGTACTGAGGTTAGAAATATCCAAACTGACTGGGCGATGACAGAAGACAAAGGACAAGCTGTGAAACGACAGTGATTTGGTCTGTTATGGAAGTCTTCTTTTTTTACACTACTCCAAAAATCACCATATCATTCATCTGGTGTCTGTAGACTATGGGGGTTACTGATCTGCCAATTACTAGAACTGTTTTATGACTGCCAAAGTGGTGCAAAACTGTTTGTCAGCCTTGATGCAGAACTGACAGAATGTGAATATGAAAAGTACTAAACAAATTGTAAATGTACAGTGCTTAATATTCTGCTGTATTGAATTTAAGTATTGCAGTACTATACAAAGTAGATTCAGGAACCCCATCAATATAATCACTGACTTTAAATTATCAGCTAGATATTAATATAAATCTTGATCCATAACTGCTATTTTAGTAACTAACAAACTTCCCGTATTAAGCACCTTCAAAATCACTAAATAGTAAAAACTGCATAAAACATGTAGCTGATCTTTTTTTAAGCTTCAGAAGTATCTGATATATTGCACCGAATTTATATATATATATATATATATATATATATATATATATATATATATATATATATATATATATATATATATATATATATATATGAGCTCATAATTGCTAGATCTATTTACAGTCCCTTTTCAGGCGGAATATATAATGACCGCTAGATGAAATTAGCACCACTTATGAATTTACACTATGTACAGTATAACTAAAGTCAGGTAATGCTGATGCTGACAGAATGCTGTACAATTATTCATATAAGTGTTTAATACCCTCAGTATCATAATCAGTATTCCTCTGTATCTACAATGAAAACATCAGTAACTCATTATCACAGTATCCTGCAGCATGACAGTGACTAGAGATAAACCTCTACCATGGCACGTCTGATACTGGAAGTAGCAATGTGTAATGTGTTCATTTGGCTTGAATGATAGCATTCACACTGAAGTGCACCAGGTTTCCTGAACATCAGTCAATTACGTCAGTTGTCTGAACAATAAATGGTGATCAGATCAAAAAGTTGTGTGCATACCTTTGTCATGCCCACTCAAAAATGTTGAGACTAAACAATAGTTGCTACTGTAGGGAACACCACTGTCTACTATGGAGCAAATGCAGCATTATCCTCCTATGTTTGTTTTTTTCCTGCCCTTTCTGCCATCTGCTCTCCTCTCACACTTCTCAGCAGGAGCCTGCGGTGCTGCCCTCTTACCGGGACAGTTTACCTGTCTGCTTTCAAAAAGGACTTTACTCACACATACACCTACACTCTGTGTCTCTGACTCTCAACAGCACTGAGTGTGTTCTCCTGCAGGCTCTAACAGCTGACTATAGTCTGGCTTTTGTGGTGCAGGTACAAACAAAGCCATGTTGGTTAAAGGGTCAGTCATGGTGGAGTGGTGCTTCCTAATTGTTTTCTCCTTAGTTTTTGTTTGTGGTTTAATTTAAAGGAATAGTTTACACAAAAATGAAAATTTACTCACCCTCATGATGTTGCAAATTTGTATGACTTCTTTTTAATGCAGAACACAAAAGGAGACGTTTATCTTGTTAATTAAAACATCTCCTTTTGTGTTCTGCTTAAGAAAGTCATACAGGGCAGGGAAAAATCACACATAGGTGGATAATGTTCATTTTTGGGTGAACTATTTCATTAAATGAAAGCAGGAATAGTTTTTCACTTTCTTTAGCATATTTCTTTCTTTTTTACAGGGAACACAAAGATGAATTTTTGAAGAATATCCTGCCTACTGTTTTCCTTATAATTAAAGTGAATGGGGATTGGGGCTGTCAATCTCCAAAATGAAAAAAATAAAATAAAACAATAAAAGTAGTCCATATGACTTATGCACACTTCTAAAGCCATACGATAGCTTTGTGTCATTGTTTGTGCTGCCCAATCAACGATTTAAAATACTCAAATCAACTGAATTTGCAATTCTTTCAAGTTACTTTCAGTGCAATAAACAGTCTAGTAGTGTATCTTCTTTTTCTTGTCTAAAATACATTAGAACAAGTATTCCTATTAATTCATTTAAAAAAAGACTGAATCGAATCATGTAGATTGAAATTAGTTGTGCATTGAATCTAATCTGAACTCTAATTTCTCTGAAGTTGCAAAAAAAGGTTTTTTGAACTGATTGGAAAACCAATGAATCGTGAATCAAATCGATTTGCTGTGAACAGTGAACACAAAGATTCACACCTCAAATGATCTCAAATGACCCTGACAAGCTTTTTTGTACTCCCTTGTGACTTTTTTGTCTATTTCATAGCATCGGTGCAGGTGAAGATTATCAGTCAATAACGACGTACATTTTGGTCTTTTCCTCATATAAAGCCTTTGTATGGCTTTAGAACAATTGTAACATAGTGCATGAGTCATATGGATTATTTCTATTAAACGTTTATGATACTTTTGTTTGTTTGTTTTACATATGACGCCTCCGGTCTCCATTCACTTTCATTATATGGAAAAAAGCAGCCAGTTGCATATATTCTTCAAAAATGTGCCTTTTGTGCTCCACAGCAGAAAGAAAATAATACAGGTTTGCAACAACATAAATGAAGAATGGAAAATTATGGTAATGGTAAATGACCAATTTTTGGGTGAACTATTCCTTAAATACCTCACTGCATGAAAAGATAACTTAAAGGTTGTATGCTTACATGGACAGCAAAGAAAATCTTGTGCATATTATATAACAGTCAGAGAATAAAAGAGAGTGAGAGAGAAGAAGAGAGAGTGAGAGAGACACAAATAATCTAATGTTCTAAAATACTGAATTATTTCACACTAATAATTATTTAACTCCCATATTTACATCCAAATCAATGGACAAATGCAGCTTCATTTTGTTGTAGAATAAAGCTTCAGATGCATTGCTGGGATTTATGACCATGACTCATCCCTTTAAAGGATTTAAGAATACATTGATGGCAGAGGACAAGGTCAACGCAAGCTGAGTGATCCTTTTCTCTGGTTATTGGGTCTGATTTTTCTCCCTGATTTTTCGCCACTGTCTATCTTGTGTGGTCAGCCCTTACGTGGGCAGGAACTATGAATGAGACCGGTTTGCTCTGTCACCATGACAACAAAGGAAAGATCCATACAAACCATATCAGACTTCCTCTGGGCATGGAATACACTCTTAATTCCACATCAGTTGCATTGGTTGGTCAAATATTTAGAAGTATACTGCACAAAACCCACACTTTAACTCAGATAATAAAACACATTTTGAAGATGATCTTTCTAGTGTTGTGTGGTTAGACACCCGCATCGAGGGTTCTGCTCATTAAAAAAAAAAAAAATGCATCACAAGGCTGCTCAAATTCTTATGTAATAAGTTATGTAAACAGCAGGTAATATGTATGATATAGTGATCAGATTACAGCTGAAGTGTGTAATTTGTGTCACTATCATCACCAAACTTTTCAAACAGGTTTTCCCAAACACTCTCTCCATTGTCAGTTGCTCAGCAAACAGATAGTTCTGCCCATGCATTATCAAGAACTCATGCAATTGGTTGAGCCAATGTTGCCAAGTCAGGCTGAGGCCTATCTCACAAAGCTGGTTTAAGTGGCTACTCAGGTAAGTTTCAGTTTAGTTTGAGCAAACTGTGGGCAAATCCCTGATAGCACACGTACAGTACTGTGCAAAAGTCTTAGGCACATAAAATGTTTCACAAAAGCATTTGTCTTAAGATGCATATTTATATCTTCAGCTTTAGTGTGTCAATAGGAAATATAAATGTTAGAGTCCCAAACATTACTTTTGCAAATAGAATAGAATAGAAGAACAGGGAACCCTGCAACAGATGTCATGGCCCCCACAAAACCCCCCACTGAACCGTGTCAGTCTGAGATTACATAAAGACACAGAAGCAATTGAGACTAACTATGGCGAATTCTCAAAGAAGCTTGGAACGTCCTATCTGCCAACAACCAAGAAAAACTGTGTCCAGGAGAATCTAGGAGAATTGGTGCTGTTTTAAAGGCAAAGGTGGTCACACCGAATATTGATTTAGCTTTTTTTATGTTTACTGGATTTTGTATGACATTAAGTGATAAATGAAAACTATTTATGTCATTATTTTTGAAGATATCCTCACTATGCAAAATGTTTCACAAGTGCCTAAAACTTTTGCACAGTACTGTATATCACCCAGACGTCTATTTGATGTGTGTGTTTACATCTGGGAGATGTATTTTTTAGATTGTTTGCTCATCCACAATATGTCAATAAGACGATTCATCTTGGATGTCAAAAGAACATTCATCACATGTCTTTTAGACATTTATAATTTAAAATATATGTAAATCTGCCCTTTTAAAGGTGTTCTCATTAACTTTTGTCTTTGTGTCATCTTGGACTTACACTGACACCTAGTGGCTTGGATACAGCATA
The DNA here is from genome assembly GCF_019703515.2 of Myxocyprinus asiaticus. NCBI lineage: Eukaryota > Metazoa > Chordata > Actinopteri > Cypriniformes > Catostomidae > Myxocyprinus > Myxocyprinus asiaticus. The sequence goes on along the minus strand of NC_059372.1, from coordinate 27,002,437 downwards.
ATTTAAAATCAATAGTTTTCAGTATCAAATGCCATTGTAGAAATTCTGTTTTCACAGTCAGTCATGATTACTTTAATCAGTGAGTGAAAGTGTCAAATAACAGGACAGTTACTGAGATTAAGTGAGTAGTATTCTGCTGGTCATGTGATTCTAACATGGCAGCCCCATGTGCAGACCCTCTCCATGTAGAATAAATTAGCTTTTTTTTTTCTTCTCCCAATTCGCCCCACCGAGAACGAACAACATTATAGCAATCACGAGGAGGTTACCCCATGTGACTCTGCCCTCCCTAGCAACTGGGCCAATTTGGTTGCTTAGGAGACCTGGCTGGAGTCACTCAGCACGCCCTGGGATTCGGGCTAGCGAATTAGCGAACTCCAGGGGTGGTAGCCAGCGTCTTTACCACTGAGCTATCCAGGCCCCCATAAATCAGCTTTTATAAGGTTACTGATATGACTGAAGTCTTCATTTTAATGTGAGTGCTCATGGTTTCCTACATACAGTATATTGCAAAATTACAATTAAAATTCATGTCTTTAGGAGTTAAATTTTTGCACCTTTAAGATGTTTATCAGATGTTAATTATAGGACGCAACGCTTTCCAAATTAAACTCTTTTAAACAGACACCTCAGAGATGTGTGTGTGCTATCTGGGATGCATCTCTTGCTCCAAATTTAAGCGCTTAAAGTGGAAATATATAATGGAATTAGATTTATTAGAATAGATTTTGGTAAAATCAACTTGCAAATGGCTTATAGTGGTCGCTGCATAGCTGTCTCTGGGATAGGAGAAAGCATTTTAAATGTTCAAAAATGAAAATTCTGTCATAATTTACTCACCTTCGTGCCATTCCAAACCTGTATGACTTTCTTTCTTATGCAAAACACAAAAGGAGAATTTTTTATGAATATCCCTGTTCATCTTTTCAATGCAATGGCAACTGATGTGATAGCATATGATAGGTTTTGGAAAGAAACAACCCAAAATGTAAGTAATTTTTCAGTGAAAATCTTGATGTCTGCTGCATGTTCAGGAGCGCTATATGAGAAAACCTTGTTCACAACTTGCTTTATTTAGCGCTAAATACTGAAAACCAACTCGAGGTCTCGCATGAACACGACAGTTAAAGGGATAATTCACCCAAAAATTAAAATTCTCTCATTATTTATTCACTTTCATGCCATCCCAGATGTGTATGACTTTCTTCTTCTGCTGAACACACACAAAGATTTTTAGAAAAATATCTCAATTCTGTAGGACCATACAATGCAAGTGAATGGTGACCAGACCTTTGAAGCTCCAAAAATCACATAAAGGCAGCATAAAAGTAACCCATAAGACTCCACTGGTTTAATATGTCTTCTGAAATGAAGCAATCACTTTGGCTGAGAAACAGATCAAGTGTTCACAAAAGTGAAAGTGAAATTGGAGATTTATAGTAGAAAAGGACTTAAATATTGATCTGTTTCTCACCCACACCTATTATATCGCATATGAAGATATAGATTTAAGCACAGGAGTTATATGGATTACTTTTATGCTGCCTTTATGTGATTTTTGGATCTTGAAAGGTTCACTTGCATTGTATGGACCTACAGAGCTGAAAAATTCTTCTAAAAATCTTAGCTTATGTTCTGCAGAAGAAAGAAAGTTTTTAGGTGAACTATCCTTTAACATATTTGACACTAGCTACAGTAGCAAGCACACCAAGCACAACTAGATAGAAATGTGTGTTTCAGATTATTTTCTTTTAAGGGTTAAGGGTGTATTGTAACCAGGGTTGGGAGGGTTACTTTTTTTTTTTTTACTACAGATTACAGAATACATGCTGTGAAATGTAATTTGTAACGTATTCCGTTAGATTATTCAAGGTCAGTAACGCATTCTAAATACTTTGGATTACTTCTTCAGAACTGGTAGATTTTTTCACTTGTTTTGACTATAAAAACTCTGCCAGTACAGTAAGACAAAATACACATGTTAAAAATACATTCTCTGAAAAACCTAAATATCTTAAGCAGTGTTGTTTCTAAAACAAGATCAATCAAATTGAGCTTATTTTAAGGATTTTTAGATATTTTTACAGGAAACAATACAAAAAATTATTATCAAGAATATGATTTTTGCCCTAATATCAAAGGTCTTACTAGAAAAAAAGAAATCATGATCCAATGTGAATTTTCTTGATAAAAAATATGATCGTGCCTGGTAACATGTGCATAAAATAGCATTTTAGCTTAGCGTAAAGCTGACAATTTACACAAGGTTTATTTCTATTTCTTCTGCTCCAAACTTACTTCAAACTTACTTCTCTGTCTGCTCGTATGAATGTAACCCATCATAAGAAAGTGTTTCACCGCTGTTCAAATGCACTTTGGATCGCATCATTTATATGTATAAATGTTTTCCATCTGAAAGGACTAAATATTAAATGAAACAAATGACAATAAAATGCAAAGTAATCTCTTCAGTAATCAAAATACTTTTTGAATGTAACTATTCTAATTACCAATTATTTAAACTGTAACTGTAGTGAAATACATTTACTTATATTTTGTATTTTAAATACGTAATCCCGTTACATGTATTCCGTTACTCCCCAACCCTGATTGTGAGTGTCATGTTTGCTGTAAATAATCACTTTTTGACAGTCAAATGGTCACTGGCATCTTGCCACTTCACTAATAAAATAATTTATCGAAATTACAGTGCTTTGGTTGGAATTGGTACAAGCACAAATGACCACTATTGTTAACGGGTTTTACATAAGAGACGACCTGACGAGTGAAACAATGGGCCTGAGTGTATTCTACCATGCAGCTGCAGCCTCTTTTAGATGCCTCGGGACGCTGACATGTCCATGTGAGCAAACCGAGACCTTCACACCATCACCTCCAGGGGGGCGTTCCATGACGACGCATGCCAAGTGATTTCCAAAAGAAAAACGGACCCACCCTGTACATAATACATCAGCACTTCTAGCATACAGTTGTGTTCTCCACGTTGGCGTTTCCTGCCTTGTTCTCTCAAGCAAACGCTCAGAAAAGACATGTGGATAAGTCGGTGTTCCCCTTCGCACGTGAATGGATTCTTCCAGTTCGCATCACCGGATTAAATCGATAGTTAAGGAAGACTGAAAACTGCAGCTTCTCTGTTTCAGCACCGACTTAAGTGACATAACTATTCTTCAGGTAATGTCGTCTAATTTCATTTCTCTCAAGTGATGGTGATGAGGTTACCGTCTCCTTAATAGATGCAATGACTATACGCTATATTATGTAATTGCCATTACGTTATAATTTGATATGAGCTTCAATTTGACGTTTTAAACGTTGTTTCTTTCATTATAAAACTTGTGTTGTCATCTTGGATAATTGTGATTATTTTTTTTAGATATTTGCCTGATTAAAATGCTAAAATGAACACCTGAAAATGCATCTTAATTTTCTTTGCTATTCAGCCAAATCACCATATCTATTCAAATAACGTTAGATAAAGTTAATATTTTGAAGTAACATGAACATAATTGGTTTTGTCCTCTGTCACAGTGTGAAAAATAATGGAGGAGCAGAAGCTTAAAGATCCTCTTGACAAAGTGACTTTGATCAAAGGTAAACATTAGCTCGTGCGTCTTCTTCTGTAGTTTCTGTAGTAGTTTGCTGTAGTTTAGAGTTTTGAACTAGCTTCTTGTGATTTACTGTGCAATTAAGCATTCATTTAAGAGGATATTAAACCTTGCAGTATGCTTCATTTAACCTAGCCTTTAAAGTAGTCCTACCTTTGTCAATGTCTAAAATGATCATTGATATATTTACTTTATATGATGAAACAGACTCAGATTATTGATGTCTTTGGCAAAGAGGAGCTACATCAATTAAGTCTGACATGAAACAAAGACGAACAGAGCAAGGAATGAAATATGTGCTTGTTTAATGTGATATTTCTAGTCAAATGCATTTGATATGGCTGTAACAAAATGCCTTGGGGTGCTCGTAAGCTGCTTTAATGCAGTGAATAAAACCCTTTGTTATGAACATGTACAGTTACAATATCACTTTTTAATTGGCTAAATGTAATCATGCATGGCAGAGTTTTGCCGTCATTTGATGTAATAGGAAAGTTTTCTATTATTGAGCCTCTTCTGGTACTTTCACCACCTCTAGTCCTAGCAGAAGATATTAGCTGTTTGTTCATTTGACTGTACATCATCATCTCCCTTTATCTCTCCTGTTTACACATATACTCACATTTAAAGATAAATTAGGCCAGAGTGTTCCTGTGTCCTCATACTCCGCGAAGAGATTGAGTTCTTGATGCAGAATGGCACAAATAAGCGTTACCCGCCGCAAGACCTCATGAAACCTTAATGCTTTCGTCCTCTGGCAGAAGTGCATTTTGTCCTGCATTATGGGCCCTGGTATTTTAGCCTAGTCATTCAAGGCATGTAAAGTTTTTAGAAATTCGTGTCGCTGATTGCATTGATGTGTCCCTGATATAACCATTTTTGATGAACACCCTTGAGTTGGTGAGATGAGGTCATATCTTTTTGCAGCACTTGATGAGATGGCCTGGTTTACAGCAACCCATATTTAGAGGAAAAGGAGCACATTTGTTTCTATATATAGGCAGCCAGTAAACTTTTACGGATCAATGGATCTTAACTTCCTTGTTGAAAATCTTTAGAAATGTGTTACTAAGAACTGTCCATCACTGGTATGGATCTACCTTTTAGTGCGATCTTTTTAAAATCTGTTTAAAGGTGAAGTGGTAATTTCTGCACCCACTACAGAATACTAATCACGGTTTCCTGAAATCAACCTACTAATGGCTTACTTGTCTCTGCATATTAAAAGGAGATAGTGTAAAATATTGTACATTGAAAAAATGACATAGTTAAGTGTTAACTACTTTCCTATGTTCAATCTGAGATGGCATTGTACTGTATAACATTAGCACCTTTTAAGACTTCAAATCAGATGGCAGCTTTATCAAAAGCCTGGCCATCCTTTTAAGAGTTGATGATCCTAGATTAAACTGTACTGATGGCATTATGTATTTAGGATAGATCTATTCTAGTCAAGTTATTAATTCATTAAATAGGCCCATTTTTTTTTTTTTTTTTTTTTTTTTTTTTACCTCAAGGGAAATTATCATGCAATTCATTCTGATTTAATTAACATTTGAAGACAGGGTTTGAACTATAGAGGAGGACAGAACAATCTGGTGAATTTGAAATGCAATGAACTGATGCTGATGCAGAGATTAGGACACAGATTACCCATTAACTGTTGATAAAAGACTGATTCTTTGACAGCACAGCAGCACCATAATAGTGTCTAATTGTGCGTGTAATATTTCCCATTATTAGATGTCATCAGTGGTGACTGTGTAATCATTTCTCCAGATGAGTTGAGCAGGAGCAGTGTGGAGGCCAGTGAATCTGAGAAGGTCATCCAGCGGCTCAACCAGGAACTGCAGGAGGCCCATGAACAGGCCAACTCGGGCAAACACAAATGTGTCGAGCTTCAAGGTAAAGGGAGAGGCTACTTTAAGCTCACAGAAATGGCTCATATTTGATTTTGTAATGCATTAATGTCGGTTCCATTGGTGCTTCGATGCATGTAGTGTTTTAGAGATGCAGTATAGTGCTGATCTAGGATCAGGCTTTCCCTTTTCATCTTATCCTAATATTTATGATATGACAGGCAGAACCGATCCTAGATCAGCAGCTTCACCTATACTTCTTGTTTATTAAAGGGTTAGTTCACACAAAAATGAAAATGTTAGCCACTGATTGGCTCAGTCACCATTCACTTTCATTGCATGGAAAAATAGATAGTGACTGAGGCTGTGAGTCCTTAACATTCTCACATGGATGAGTAAGTAATGTGGGTTCGGAACAACATGAGAGTATAAAGTAAATACAGAGAGAATGTACATTTTTGGGTGAACTATCCTTTTAATATTTGCAGGTGGTGTTGCCAGCATTATTCTATTAGTCTTTGAACATTTTTGTGCGTATGTATGTAGTAAATGTATTAGTGCAATAAACCTTTAATTGGTTTGTCATGCTCAACAGCCCACTCTGATGGCCTGTGATGTGTATTACAGGTCTCTTAGAGGAGGAGAAAAGAGCCAATAAGCAGCAAGCAGAGGAGTCAGCAAAACAGATGAAGGTCTTGCAGAGTAAGTAAAGTAGGCTGTGTCTGTCTTTGTAAACATATTTATTTAGTAAAGACAGTATGATCTACAGTGGATCCAATAATATTTGGACATTTAAGCCACACTTAAAAATGTATGAACAAATGTCTTTTATTTTAAAGAAATATAGCACAAACACACTTTAAGCAAAATATAAAAAATAAAATTAAAAAGAATTTTTTTTAGGTTTTAATAAAAAAAAAAAGATTAAATATGTTTTTCAAAATTAAGAAAAAAAAATGTTTTGGACACTTTCTGGTTGTCATGTGTTAGTGGAACATGTCCATAGTTAATGTGATGAATGTCACCTGTGGTTATTCTGCTAAGACACCTGTGTGAAACTGACTTCATACATCCACTAAAAATGACCAGGAGACGATGGTTAAAAATAATAGCAAAAATGGATCAGAAAAGTAAAATTACATTCTAATACAATGACATTCATACATTTAAGTGTCCAAATACTTTTAGGGGCCACTGTAAATCCTCTGTGCATCTGTACATGTGTATCCAGCTCAGCTCAAGAAGCTTCAGGAAGAAATGGAGAATCTCAGGGATCAGAAGGACAGCGCGGTCTTCAGCATGCGGCAGGAAGTGCATGCGGCTCAGGAGGAAGTGCAAGTGTTGCGCCGCACTATGGAGAAAACAGCGGCTGACCGAGAGCATGAGGTCAGCGCTCTGAAGGGGAACCTGGCAACACTAACTTCTGAGCTGGAGAAATGGCAGTTGTCTGCAAACAAGTATGAATGTGAGCTTAATAGTCTACAGGCCAATCAGCAGCAGCAGAACCAGCAGAGAGACAAAG